>NC_056741.1:1118896311-1119038811 GCF_019279795.1 Protopterus annectens | reverse complement strand
TCCTCCAGCTATCACTGAAAGAAAAGTCCTCCCTGCATTCTCCAGAGCTAAAAACACTGCATCAGTAGGTCCTGATAATATCCAGGATGCCTCTTAAACAGCTTTAAACATGAATTATCAGGCCCAGTATAATCTCTGTTCAACTTCAGCTCCAGACAGGCATCATCCTTAGGGAATGGAAGACTGCAACTGTCATTGTTCTACACAAAGGTGGACCATCAAAAGACCCAGGAACTAAAGACTCAAGTCTGACTAGTCTTAAATGCAAGGCTATGGGAAGAATTATTGTGGACTTCATAAACAAAAAGATAGGAAATCTTCAAGCACTGGAGTCATCCCAGTTCAGTTTCAACAAGGGCAAGTCATGCCTACTAAACTTAGTGGACTTCTTTGACAAAGTCACTAGAGCCATGGATGAGGGCAAATTAGTACATACTGCCTACCTTGACCTGGCAAAAGCATTTGACATAATACCTCACTCGAGTATTATAGACAAACTCTCAAATTTAGTACTAAATCCCTCTGTCACTTGCTGGATAGTCAAATAGCTTGGAGGTAGGACACGAAGTTTGGATGGGGAAAATTCACCTCCACCTAGAGATCTGTTACTACTGATAACCCACAGAGCTTGGTACAAAGACCTCTCCTGTTTGGAACACACTTCTCTGAAGTCAAGGCAAATGCAGAGGGCCTTTGGATGACCAAATCTGCTGATGCCTGCAAGCTGGGTGCAATCACTGAATACCCCAAAGATGCTAATATCCTACAGGAAGGTCTAAAACAGACAAATAAATGGTGCCAGAACCACGGCCTAAAAGTCAATGTAAAAATGCATAATTATCCCCTTTGGGAAGACTACCCCTGCAAATTACAGCACTGATAACACTCCCCTAAGAGTACACCCAGTGGTAAGGGACTTAGAAACCCAGGTTGACAGTAACTTGAATTTTGATCAATGTGTCCATGGTAGTGAGAAACTCCTTCTACATGGAGTAACTTATACGTAAGGGTGTAGCATCCAGATCCAAGGAGAATATAGTCTCACTACACTCAGGCCTCATTAGACCAATAGAGTACAATACAGCCTTTGGCTTGTACCTGCCCTGGCATTTGCAACAACCACAGTGGTCACAGAAAGTTCCTCACTAAAAGAATACAGGGTAAATGTGTCTTATGCAGACCACCTCAGAGCCCTGCCCCTGCACTTATTCTACAAATGACTAAGGGGTGATCTATGCCTAACCTACAAGGCATTCTCCGATCCAACCATGATGGATCTGTTACAAGTCACAAAACAAATGCCATTAGAAATACCTGATCTAAATGTCTAAACCTTGTTTGTGACAAACAAAAAATGCAAAATGAATATAAATCCTCTACAAAAACATCCGCAGACAAAGAAACCAGGAATACAATTCAGCCCATTATTGAGTATCTTATAATCTAAATCAGACAGCACCACAGATGAAATGTTAAGAACATTACTGTGTGAAATTACTTCGGTTTCAATGGGTTCAGTACTGCTTTCAGAGATCCATCTGAACTTATGTTTCCTGCCCCCTCCTCCTTCTTCTATTAGTAAAGGGACTGAATGTACTCCCTGTATTGAATTCACTTGTTCAAAAGAACAAGTCATGAAAGAACAAGGAGGATTATGCACAATATGACCAGGATTTAATAAGACATTTCTCTGTACACAGTTATTCTTCAGCACAGTTATAGTTAAAACCAGTAAGGAGGTTCAAAAGCTTCCTAGAAGTGATTAGCTTATGTATAAAAAGCTCCCCAACAGGGATTTAAATCAACATATTAGATTCACAACAACTTATGGTAGGAACACCCATTACTTCATGGATTTAATACAACACTGGGTCATTCTACTGACTGATGATAGATTAAATAACTTGTTGGGTGATAGCTGTATTTTCTTTTCACAGAGGTAAACTTTGGCGAGTCATTTTAGTCACTACAAATGTAATATATCATCAGCTAGCTTGTCGCAGGTTACATTGGATGGTGCTAGGGTAGTGGGTTGTTTTCCTTGTGGCTACTGTTCTTTTTGTAAATATATCAAACAAACCAGGGGTTCACTAGTAAAAATACATCACGGATCTTTAATATTAACACTTTTACTAATTTTAGTAGTGATTGTGTCATTTATCTTGCAGTTTGCACTTGCTCAGTATTTTATATTGGTCAGACTTCCAGACCTATGAGGTTACGTACATCCGAACTTCTCAGTAACATCAGGAATAAATACCTAACAAATGCTTTATATAAACATACTATTAACCATACTTCTGCCAGATTTCAATTTGTTATTGATCAAATTTTGGGAAATAGAAATTGTAAGACAGGTTGGCATCATACTCTTAATAAAAAAGAGAAATCATGGATTGTGAAATTGGGTGGTTTATTTCAACCTGGTTTGAATGACCATTTGTGAATTAAGTGATGATTAGTTAATTATGGATCTAATTGGTTGGCTGTGTATGAATAGATTTTGGTAGACTACAGTTAATACAGTACATTGATAAAGGCCCTTTAGCAGAAATGGATTATTTGACTGTGGTAAGACTATTAAAGTCATTTTTGTCCCTTACATTTGGTGCTAGCTGTTTTTTTGCATTTTCAATATTATATGCTTGTCATAATACAGATTTATTTTGAGTGTTTTGTATGTTATTAAAAAGTGGAGTGGAGAGTGTATATGTATATATATATATATATATATATATACATATATATTATATATATGGGTCTAACTTCAGAAGACTGACAATTCAAAAGACTGACAATTCAAAATGCAAGTCCCCCCCACACCCCATGCTAACTCGAGCTACTTCAATTAAGCTTTTGTTAGATACTGATATTTTAAGCTCAGTACTCACCTTTAAACTGATCATTTTTTTCATGTCTTCTGCCTGTGAGGCTGAACCCGCTCCATTCGCTACACTCACTCTGCTCCCCTCCCTACCCTCATAATATCGACCTTATACGTAGCCTGACCCCTCCCATACTTCTCTTCCACCTATCCCATAACCCCCTTAATTATTCCCCTATCATACCATACACCTCTTCATTATTGTACTCTACCTCCCCACCCATTTCTAAATAAGCCCATATAGTACTACATCCTCTAAACTACTTCTATCCTGCTCATATGCTCATATTCTTTGTTATCACACTGCACTCAACTACCATAATGTCCATCACAACTATTACTTTGATCTTGCTTCTGTCACTTACACTTTGTCTCCTAACATAATCACAACTTTCCAGACAGTCAACATACCTCCGGCACCTATCTGTACAACCAGCACACAACCTACATTTATCAAGTTACTCAGACATCCACCCTAGCCTATTTACAGCTAATACCTCTGTACTATGCAAAGTGAAATTCTACCTCTCCAAAGATGCTCCCTTTATCATACCACCAGCAGCAACTGCACCATTTTAGGAAAAAACTGAGAAGTATTATACACAATTTGCTACAGCACTATTTCCCAGTGTGGTGATGTACAACCCAACCCAGGCCCAGCCCCCCTCAGCTCCAGCAAACCTAGCAATTCTCTTATGCTATCAACCATAAATCTCCAAAGCCTTAGAAACAAGACACCTGAAGTCCATGCGTGGATTTCTAAGTACAACCCAGATATTATAGCAGCTACCGAAACCTGGCTGAAATCCTATGCAATTTTCTCCACACAAGCTACTCATGCCTGAGAGTCGATCGACCCAACAAGAGAGGAGGAGTAGTAGCAATACTCTTCCCTAGCAATTACACATCAATTCCCTACTCAAAACCAACACCCAACTTTTCCCCAGCCGAAATACTAATCTCTATATTAAAACTTAACAACCATAAAAACATTTGCATAATTGCTCTTTATATTCCTCCGGGAAACAACATACCAATATTACAAAACATACTTGCCTGGACATCCCAAAATATAGATAATGAAACCATCATTCTAGGTGATATAAATATCGATTGGCTAGATATAGGCCACAACAACCCCTCAAAAAACATAAATCTTTACAACTTCTCCCAACTAATTGAAGACATCACCAGACCTCATAAAAATTACAACTGGGGTTCCACAATAGACTGAATATTAGTGCCCCACCCTTTCAATGTCATCAGTGCAGGCATACTACCTAATACTATTAGTGACCACCACCCAGCATATATCATGAGCAAAACTACTCCAACCACAGGCCAAGTCTACCAGAAATTTTACTAAGTTCCAATCATCCATATTTAATGAAACTTTAGCTAAAGTAAACTAGAAACCCCTGAAATCCATACCACTTAATGAGGCTGTTGAATTCTTTAACTCAACATTTCTAGACATCCTAAATAGGCAAGCACCCACCCGCCAAAATCGAATAAAACATAACCATGCACGCTGGCTCTCAAAATCCACCAAAGTAATGTCCACAATGGATAAAATCTGGAAATCATGGCAGAAAAACAACGACCCCTCAACTCTACTAAATTACAAGCAACTCCGTAACTAGGCAAAACATCTAATAACCCCTGATAAAAAAGACCACTGCTTCCACCTACAAAACCAACATAAAAATTTCTGTGTGTCTTTCGGCTTTTCCCGGTTAGGGGTTGCCACAGCGGAACTCCGGTCCGTTAATGATTGGTAGTTGAGTGTTACGTGCTGAGTTACCAGCCCTGCCACACAATCTTCAATGAAGGTACGCCCATTCACGCAAGTCTCTACGCTGAAGACGCTCTAGCTGAGAATCGAACCGGACAGCGTCTTACTGTGAGGCGACAACGCTACCGCAGCACCAAAACCAACATAAAAATAATCCCCAAAAATTCTGGTCCTCCATCAGCCAACTATTACACCCAGGCTCTCAAAGCAATCCATCCCCTGACCCACAAAAAAAAACATTGAACTTGCTACCCTCTTCAATTCCTACTTCACTGACATCATAGCTAACCTAACCACCACCTTTCCTACAGTTAACAGCACCACCACCACCAAGACAGCTGATGACCAAATCATCTCAGAAAAGAAGTCTACCCTTAACCCTAACCTAAAATTCTTCCCCATACCCACCAGAACAATAAAAAAACTTTTACTTAAGCTAAAACCCTGTACTCTGGCCCCTGACAATCTACTCCCACACTTCCTGCAACTAGCAGCAAACTCTATAGCTTATTCCATAAGCATACTCATTAACAAATCAATTAAAGAATCCTTTGTCCCAGACATCTGGAAAAACGCATTAATTCTCCCCTTACACAAATGTGGCACCAACACAGACACCACAAACTTTCGACCCATAGAAATTCTCTCACCCCTCTCTAAAATACTGGAAAAATGCATCCATGCCCAACTCCTCAACGACCTGCATGAAAATCAAATTTCATCACCCACTCAGCATGGTTTCAGACCAGGACACAGCACCACTATCGCCCTCCTATCCTTCCATGATACAGTTAACCGGGCACGGGATTCTGGTAAAATAATTGCTTCACTTTTCCTTGACCTCTCCAAAGCTTCTGATACCATTTCCCACACTATCCTCCTCTCTAAACTATCCACCCTCCACATTTCTCCCCCTACCCTACAATGGTTCAACAGCTCTCTCTCCAATAGGCAGCAATCCACCAAATGGCAACAATCTTACTCTCCCTTCCTCAATACTTCCACAGGGGTACCCCAAGGCTCCATACCTGGTCCTCTCTTACTTAGCATCTTTATTAACAACCTTTACACCACTCTCCCACAATGCTCAGTAATCCAGTATGCTGATGATGCTACAATATGCTCTGCAAATTCCAGCTCTGAACTCCAGCAAATTACCCAGAATGCCCTCACATCTACTGAATCTTGGATGCTTAACAATCATCTTGCCCTAAATGCAAAAAAAAACTAAACTAGTAATTTTTACTCCTAGGAAAAAGTACAGTTTTGTACCTACCATAAATGTAGATGTTCGAGTGCTAATACAGCTGCAGTAATCACAGATGGGTTCTCTGCCGTCAGGCGGGTCCTCGGTCGGCCGAATTCCAAAGTCTTGGTTCGGCGTCGGTTGTCATCGCTCTCTTCCCTGACGTCACTGCGACGGGGTATATAAGACACAGCCGACGCCATATTCTTCAGTCTTTCTTGCCCCAAATGTCAGGTGCCCCCAGAAGGAAGGCAATACATAAATTATGTATATTCAAGCAATGCAATGTAATCAAAAAACAGTAGTTGCAAGTAAATACATCATAGAAGGATAACCCCAAATTAGGTTGCAAGAGAAGGTGTTAGCCACTAGTCCTTTACCAAGAGGGGAAGGAGGGTTAGCACTCGAACATCTACATTTATGGTAGGTACAAAACTGTACTATGTTCATCGTGCATACAGCTCCAGTAATCACAGATGGGTAGAATCCACAGGGTGGTAGGCACTAGGTGGAACTGGGATGAGCCAGAATGCCCTGCAACACAGCAGTGGCAAAGCCTGCTCTAGTTCTGGAATATAAAGGCAGATGGTAGTGTTTTGTGAAGGTATGCACAGAACTCCAAGTGGCTGCCTCCAAAATATCTTTGGTAGGAACTCCTCTGAGGAAGGCTGTAGAGATAGCTGTGGCCCTGGTGGAGTGGGATCTGATGCCTGCAGGGACAGATTTTCCATGATAGGAGTAACAAAACCGTATGCGTGGCCTATCCATTTTGAAATTGTCTGTTTGGTAACTGGCTTTCCTTGAGCTCCTACAGCATAGGACACAAAAAGTTGTTCTGATTTTCTGAAAGGCTTTGTTCTGTCCAAATAGTAACGTAGCTGTCTATGGATGTCTAAGAAGTGTAGCAGCCTTTCCCCTTTGTTTTGAGGATTAGGGTAAAAGGTAGGTAAGTGTATGGCTTGATTTAAAGCTACCCTGGATACTACTTTAGGCATAAATGATGGATTGGTTCGAAGGGAAACCCTGTCCTGATGGAAGATGAGAAAGGGCTGCACAGCCATGAGGGCTTGTAGTTCCGAAACCCTATGAGCTGAGGTAATGGCTAGAAGGAAAGCTGTTTTCCAGGACAAATATTGCAAATCTGTTGAGGCAGCTGGTTCAAAAGGAGGCAATGTTAATTTTTCTAAAATGTAGTTAAGATCCCAGGCTGGCACAGGTTGTTTCCTTGGTGGTCTTATATTTTTAGCCCCTCTGAGGAACTGTCTTAAGAGTGGGTGAGAGAATAAGGGTGGATCCGTGTTGAATTCTGCAGAAATGGCTGAGGCATGGATTTTTATGGAGGAAAATGAAAGTCCACTATTCAGCAACTCAGCTAGATACTGTAGTACCAGAGGCAAATTCAGTTTTTTAGGGTCCCGGCCTTTTTTCTCATTCCAAGAGCAAAACCGTTTCCATTTTGCCTTTCTAGTAGATGGCCTTCTGGCCTCCAAAATGATATCCTGCACCTCTTTGGGGAGTAGTGTCTGATCAGGTGTTAAGGAAATTTCCATGCAGCTAGATTGAGTGTTTTCAGCTGGCTGTGAAGAGCTTTGTAGCTGTGCTGAGTCAAGAGAAGAGGCATTAAAGGTCGGGGCCAGGGAGGAGTATGTGTAAGGCTCCTCAGGAGTGGATACCAGTGTTGCCTCGGCCAGTCTGGAGCAATCAATATCATCTTCGGTCTGTCTGTTCTTGCTTTCAAGAGCACCTTGGGCAGAAGAGGCAGAGGTGGGAAAGCGTAAACTGTCCATGCTGTCCAACTGAATGAAACACTCTCCAGGCCTTTGGATGAAAGGTCCTTGAACAAAACTTTTCCAATTGATGATTCCTGTGGGAGGCGAGAGATCTATGTCTGGCCTCCCCCATGCTTGGATTATTTTTGAAAACACTTGAGGATGCAACCTCCATTTATGTGGATCTGTCATATTTCTGCTTAGATTGTCTGCCAGCGTGTTTTCCAAACCTGGCAAGTACTGTGCTTGAAGTTCGATTTGCCATTCCAGAGCCAAGTTCCAAAGTGTCATGGCTAGTCTGCACAGGGGGTATGAATGTGTTCCTCCTTCTTTGTTTATGTACCACATTACTGTGGTGTTGTCTGTTCTTATAAGCAATTGTCCTGGATGCAAGAGGTCCTTGAAAGCTGTAATTGCATTTATCACTGCTAGAATTTCTTTTTGATTGATGTGAAGGTGCTTTTCTTTTTGGTACCATTTGCCCTGAATGCACCTGTCTGTCACGTGCGCCCCCCAGGCGTAATCTGAGGCATCTGTTGTGATGACTTGATTTGCTTGAGTCTTGCAGAATGGGAGACCTGTGTTTGTTTGACATGCTTGGGCCCACCATAGGAATTCCTTTTGCAAACATGGAATTATTGGTATTACAGTTTCCAAACTGTGGCTGTGTTGAGACCATAGTTTTTTTAGGTACCACTGAAGTTTCCTCATATGCAACTTTGCACATGGGATTAAAAGAATGCAAGATGCCATGAAGCCCAGAGCCTGCAGGATTTTCCTTGCAGTAAGCCTGGTACAATTTGCTAGCATTTTGAAGTACTGAGTTAGTTGCCCCTGTATTTCTGGTGTAAGATAGGCCCATCTGGGTGTTTGTGTCCAAGTTGGCACCCAGGAAAATTATTTTCTGAGATGGTGTTAGTCTGGATTTCTCTTTGTTGATTGTGTATCCCAGAGAGTTCAGTAACCGTGTTGCATAAGCCAGACGATCCAGAAGTATGTGCTTGCTGTTCGCTTGGATCAGGCAGTCGTCCAAATAAGGGTAAATTTGTATCCCTTGAAGTCTGTAGTAGGCAATTACTGATGCCAGGCATTTCGTGAATACTCTGGGCGCAGTAGATAAGCCAAAGGGCAATGCAGAGAATTGATAGAGGATTGAACCTGCAAGAAATCTGAGGTATCTTCTGCAGCTTTGTCTGATTGGGACATGCAGGTATGCCTCCTTGAGGTCCAATGTTACCAGCCAAAACTCCTTGCCCAGCATGGGAAGAAGCTGCTGTAATGTGAGCATCTTGGTACGAGTAAGAATGTGTTTAGGATGGGTAAGTCCAAAATGGGTCTCCAGTTGGTTCCTTTCCTTGGTACCAGAAATAGCCTGGAATAAAAACCTTGGCCTTGTTCGTGAGTAGGTACCTCTTGAATAGCTTTCATGTCTATGAGCTTTGAAATTTGTAGTTGTGCTTCTGCCCTTTGATTGTGTGGCAGGTTTGGCATGCCTCTCATTTTTGGTAGAGTGTGAAAATGAAATCTGTAGCCTCTGTCTATAACATCCAGGATCCATTTGTCTGTTGTGACAATATGCCAATTTCTTGTAAATAATGCCAGCTTTCCTCCCAAAGGTGCTGCCGGCTGAGACTTGCTTAGGAGGAAGTCATTGGGTTTGTTTCCTATATTGTTGTGCACTGTCTTCGCCACCTCTTGGTGCTGGAGTTTGCCATTGCCTGCCTCTATATGACCCTTGTGATTGTCCTCAGCCCCTTGAGCACCTGTATCTACCTCTTTGGGGCTTATCCGTGGCTGGAAAGGACCAGTTTTTAGAAGGCCAATTTCTGCTAAAACGTGGTGGTTGAACCTGCAGAAAAGCTTTGACAGATTGCATAGATTTGGCTTTTTCTTCCATTTTCCGTAGTATCTCCTCAGCATTAGTACCAAATAACACATCCTTTTGTAAAGGAGCATCTAATAGTTTAGCTTTCATATGATCAGGCAAGATTTGTTCCCTAAGCCATGCATGTCTACGAATAACTGATCCTGTAACAGCAGCTCTACTTGAGGCCTCTAGGGCATCATAGCCACATTGTAAGGTGTGTTTACCCACTTGTTCTGCACTATGCATCATTATCCTGCAACTCCTTCAAATCTGGTTGTTCAGGTTGAGACATTTTATTTCTTAATTGTGCTAACAGAAACTGCTGATATTTAAGCATATGAAACTGACAATTTAAGGCCCTCATGGCTAGGGTGGCCGAGGTATACACCTTTTTTCCCCACCTTTCTAAGGATCTAGACTCTCTTTCGGAAGGTAGTGGATTCTTAGCAGTAGAGGCCTTCATTCCCTTGGGGCCTTGAGAAATGGTGTCAGGGTCAGCATTATGGCTTTTGTACAGAAATTGGTGAGAGTTAGGAACTCTGTAGTACCTATCAGGCTTGACTGGGGCAGGAGGCAGGTAATCCGGACTACGGCAAGCCTCCGAATAAACATCATCCAGTACGTCCAAGACAGGAGGTATCGCCAGAGGTCTGTGTTGAGGTAACAAAATAAATTCACCAAGTCTTTTCTTGGAATCAGAAAAGTCTTGGCCTTCCCAATGGAAGTGTTCCCTCAAGGTGTGCAAGGTTTCCCCAAAAGAAAAATCCTCAGGAGGAGATACAGAGGGAATGGACTGCTCCGCATCAGAATCTTCAAAAGGGGAGAAAGAGTGTTCCTCCACATCAGAATGATCTGAAAAACTGGAGCCCTGATCCAAAGAGGAAGAATCTTCCTCCACTCTGGGTCTCTTGTCTGGAGGGGGTTGGGAATCCCTGATAAGAGTAATTAAATCCTCAGCCATTTTAAGCATCTGCTTTTTAGGCATGGGGCCTGGAGATGGGCCCTGTGTAACAGGCCTCTTGGGATGCGCCTGGCTGATTTGGACTTAGTAAAGGCCTTAATAGAAAAGGAAGATGAGGGTCTAAAGACACCAAGGGTGGAAGTGGACCTGTCCACATTAGGAGGCTCAACGCTCACAGTGGCTTCGGTGTTTGTAGTCTGGGTATGGGCCGAGGTACCTGCGGTCTTGGTTACAGAAGACCCCGCCAAAGAAGTGTCGTCGGTAGTCAGGGACTGCATAGGCATCTCGCTGAGAACTGGACCACGTGTAGCCAGTTTTGGCGTGGTGTCGGTGGGGACCATGGACCTCGCATGTCGGTCTTTGTCCTTGCGTTTTTTGGACAAAACGGTAGTCAGAGTCTCAGACGACATTTTATAATCAAGGTCTTTACCGAAAAAGTGTTGGGCGAACTCCGCCCGACGCTTAATAGTGCGTTTATTGAAAGTAGCGCAAAAGGGTATGCAGAGGGAATGGAAATCCTTATGCGGTATTTGCTTCCCACAAGAAATACAATTGTTAACCTTTTCTGACATCGGTCTGAGGCAAGAAAAATTTCCCCAATGGGGTACTTAGCTTTAATGAAGACTTCATTTTTTCAAATTCAGGAGCTGGCCGACCGGCACTTGCGAACTGCTTCTGCAAAAGACTGAAGAATATGGCGTCGGCTGTGTCTTATATACCCCTGTTGCAATGACGTCAGGGAAGAGAGCGACGACAACAGACGCCGGACCAAGACTTTGGAATTCGGCCGACCGAGGACCTGCCTGACGGCAGAGAACCCATCTGTGATTACTGCAGCTGTATGCACGATGAACATTCACTCCATTTCATAAAAAAACTCTTCACTATACAATCCCAATACAATACCACTATAGAAGTTGTCCCACACACTAAATTACTAAGCATTATTACAGAAGAAAACCTTAACTTTGACCTACACAAACAATAACATCAAAAAAAACAGACCAAAGGCTTGGTATGCGCTACAGGCACTAACACTTCCTTAGCCTCTCTACTAGACAAACCCTTGCAACTATCTTTTTATTACCCTCTCTCCTTTACAGTGCCCCTCTTCTCACTAATATCCAAAATTCTACAAAATCCAAACTTGCTATGTGTTACAACAGAATAGCAAAATTTGCCACAAAGGCCAAATTCACATCCCACCACTGTAAGTCACTGAAACAATTAGGGTGGCTGGAACTCCCCCACCATCTCTCATTCACCCAACTAACTACTGTGCACAAAATAATCTACAGACCCACAGATTGTCCTGCTCTCTCAACTCTACTTGCCAAATACCATCCCAGCAGGGATCTAAGATCTGAAAATCATCTACTTCTAAAAGTAGATAAGCCCACTTTACCTGCTGGTCAACTCCTCTATTCCATCACCGTCACCAAACTATGGAACTCACTTCCACCTTCTATAAGAAACACAAGCAGCACCACCCCCTTCAAACAAATGCTGAAAAATCATCTCAACTCTTCCTGGCTATGTTCCTGCTCTATAACCTAACCTTTCCACTCTCCTTATATGATTACTAAACTCCTATGTCTTTTGCTACTAGTGACTGATGATATTTTCTCCATATTTATTTTTATCTTCACTTGTTGATACTGGTACAATAATACTGATTAATATATCTCTGTTTATATCACTCTGGCTGAATTCACTGAATTCTGCTTTAATATATATTTTCTGTATATATTACTGTAATCAAACTAGATTCCTGTTTTTATGTATATATTCTGTATATGTTACTATATTTACTATCTGTAACACTGTTTCTACTTCTGTACTAATCAATGTTTATAATTTTTCTGTAGCTCATTGGAGCTTTTCTCCCCGGGCCTCCACTGAAAATGGGCTCTTTTAGGCCCAGTGGACTTTCCCGGTAAACAGATGCACTAAAATAAACATATCAACTCCCATACTGCACAACAGTGAAAAGGAAAATTCCATCATTAACTATTTTGAAGTTTCAGTCTTTTGGGATGCAGTCTTTTGTTTTTTCAGTCTTCTGAAGTAAACCCAAATATATATATCCATCCACAACTCCTTTTTCTCCTTTTTTCCAGTTTTGCACATGGGGTCAGGGTGTCAACTTCAACAGTGACAGTCATTTAGAGCCAAGGTTTATACCACCATAAAATAAAAGAAACACAATATGATGACTGTAGAAGCATTTAATAAACTTTTATCTTTTATATAACTTACAAAGTAGCACCTAGGCTTAAAAGAAAAAAAAAAGATTTGACATCTAATCATATAGTACTTAAACTATATACATTTAAAACCTCTTAATATCAATAAGTAATAACCTATGTAATTCCCTTATGAAAAATAATTCATAAATTAATTTAACCCTCACAGTTTTAAAACATTAGAATTACCTGATCTAAATATCATTTTACATACATTAACATTTTACATATATTAGGGCTGTCCAACTGTGAGGCTATCTGGGGCCACATATGTTACGTGAGCTCAGTTCGAGGGCCAAGTACACTTCAAACCCTACATACTGTCAAATGTGGTAGTCCCATGCAACTGTTTTGTAATTAGTTGCTATACACATAAATTATCTAGTGGCCTGGATGTTTCACCTTTACCGTACTACAGAAGAATACTCAATTCCAATGCAATGATTTATTAACACTGTTATTTGTCATTATTTTATGAATTTCCTACAGAGTGCAGAATGCAGATACTGCAGAGAGCAGAACATACATTTGCAATACAATTACTGCTGTAACAGATAATCAAAGTGCAGGGAACCATCCCATAATTTTAGAAACTAGCCAAGTCAGTGGTAGTGTAATCTACTAATCTAATGGGAATTTTGATAAGACTATCGCGTGCAATGGCAGTAAAGTCAACAACAATACTTGTAGCTAGATGCAGGCATGCACCCAAACTGTTGCTAAGATTGTTGCGCGCCTTAGATTTTACGTGTTTCATCATGGAAAATGTACTTTCACAAATATAAGGGCTGCCAAACATTGAACACAGTTGGGGAAATGGTCAATTGTAACCATCTTCCAAAAGTCGTCGTGCTTCACTTTCTGTGACTGGAAGAATGGATTTGCCTGCAGCTCGCATATTTCTAGCTGGAACACTGATGGCTGCTGACTGACTCAAGCTTGCACTGGGTTATTGAACAACTCCAGGCTGGGTTGAAGCTTCTTGAAGTCCTGAAATATGTCACCAAAGTCAGCTGATATGCTTTCAAGAACCTCAACGTGTGCACGAAAGTCCACAAACTGAATGTCCGACATGAGTGCAAGGCATGACGAAGTGTATAATATCATGGTTATGCAATGAATCTGTAAAAATTCTGTTTTCTTGAGTAATGACTCAGTGTGACCCACAAGAGTCCATACATTCTGATTTTTACCTTGCAGTTTTAAATTCAGTGTGTTCAAATAATCCGTTATATCAGTCAAAAACACCACTGGGCAGAGAAAGTCGGTGTCTTGAAGTTTCAATATGAAATCATCAGTATTTGGAATGTTTTCTTCGTTAAGAAATGACAAAATTTCTTTTCTCAGAGAGAAAAACTGGGTCAAGTACTTGCCAGCGCTCAACCAGCGTACATCTGAGTGAAGAGGTAAGTCCCCATACTGTGTTTCAAACTCTTCAAGAAATGCCACAAATCTCCTTTGTCGATGCGCTTTATTGCTGCCACGGAATATATTGACGATGACTATGACCGCGTTCATAATGTTGTGAAGTTTGACAAAGGCCACAAAGGGCCTCCTGGTGTATAATACAGTGCAGGTGTACACTGTCAGTTCCATTTTGCTGCAAAATTCCTACCAAACCACCTTTAAGGCCAGTCATCACTTTTGCCCCTTCAGTTGTAATGCTTGAGCATTTTTCAAATCTACCATACTTTTACACTGCTATAGTCAGTGCATTACAAATATCAATAGCTTTTGTACCAAAATTCAACAACCTATCTCCAGTAGTTTTTCAATCACAGCGAAATTATCGATTGTTCTAATAAAAATAACAAGCTGACTGATATCAGCAATGTCGGTACTTTCATCCAGTGCCAACAAAAAGTATTTGCATTGATTGATTATGTTTTTCAATTTTTTTTTCAACATACTCATCCAAATCAGCTACTCTCCTGCTGACTATCTGATGAGAAAGAGAAACAGTTTCGAAATTTTTTTCATCTTCTCATCGCCAAATGCTGTGGCTATTTCTATTGCGCAACGATTTACAATCTCACCATCTGTAAACAGCTTCTTACTTTTGGCCAATTCAAGACTGACAGCATAAGACGCAACTGACACTTTGGGTTTGGCTGGTCGAAGATTTAAGCATAATGTCTTTCTGCTTATTCATCTTGTTTTTCAAGTAGTTAAAAATGATCAAATGGGCTTGATCCGTGTACTGGTCATACATTTCCTTATGGTGAGTTTCATAATGTCTCTAAGTTATATTCTTTTGCAACAGTTATAACTTGGCAAACAGACAATGCATTGAGGCTTACCACCATTTTCTGCAAACAAGTACATCTCTCCACATCGACTTTGGAAAGTACAGTTTTCTATATCGACCTTACACATCACTAATTATCTGATCATCAATTAGAGAAGATTTACACTGTCTGAAGTAAAGTACATGTAGCACACTACAACAGCAGATGACCATGTGACTTAATCTCGCAACGTGAGAATTGGTGAAATAAAAAAAAATGCATGGGGTTGCATGCAAATGGCAAATCCTACCTAAGATAGACAAAATTTGGCAATGCATTCTAGAAATGCAAACAAAATTAATATTTAAATTGTAAAAATGTAAAATTTGTTCTAATTATAGATTTAAGGTTGCAAACTGGTCATGGGCCAGATGCAGCCCGCGGGCTGCCAGTTGGACAGCCCAGACATACATTTATACAAATACATTCTACCAGCACCTACAGGACTGCATGGATCAGGCAATCCCAAACAAAACAAAGACTCTTTGTACCAAAGGCAAGCATCCAGTCTGGTGGACCCCAGCCATAAACAAGCTCTACAACAAAAGGAGGAAGCTACTACAAGATAGAGCAAAATCCTTAAAAGGGAAGACACCTTTGATCATTATAAGTAAAAAACTACGATCTCTCATAAAATCATCCAAGGCAAATTTTGAGAGAAAAGTCGCTAATGACTCAAAAGACAATCATAAGGCCTTCTTTAGCTATGTTAGAAACCTGGGAGGAAACTCCCAGATATGCTCAGAATTAGTTCAAAATGATGTAAAAATCACTGAACCTACAGACATTGCCAACATACTGGCTGACAGGTTCAGTGCAAACTCTCCTCTCCCCCAAAAGGAGAGATATCTATACCAGAGGATTGTAGCCCCCAAACATCTCTAGCTCAGGTGAGAACTGCTCTCTCAAGGCAAAAACACAGCATCCATGGGACCAGATGGTGTCCCCGGTTGTGTGCTCCATGAACTCAATGAGGAATTAAACCCGCAGTTAGGGCAGCTGTTTAATCTTAGCCTCACCTCAGGATACATACCCAAGGAGTGGCGTACGGCAACTGTGGCCCCACTTCACAAAGGCGGTGCCTCCACCGACCCTGGAAATTACCGTCCCATCAGCTTGACAAGCCTAATCTGCAAAGCTATGGAGAGGATCATAATGGAACTCATAAATAAAGACATAGGGGACTTGCAGACTTTGGATCCAACCCAGTTTGGCTTTGTCAAAGGCAGATCATGCCTTTTAAACCTGGTTGACTTTTTCAAAACAGTCACCAAGGCCATTGATGAGGGAAAGGCAGTCCACACAGCCTACCTCGACCTGGCAAAGGCTTTCGACACAATACCCCACTCAGGTATCATTGAAAAACTCATCAGCTTAAATGTAAACCCATACGTCACAAGATGGGTTGCAAAGTGGCTAAGAGACAGAACCCACAGGGTCAGAGTTGCTGGCGCCATGTCAGACTCAAAGCCTGTCACAAGTGGTGTCCCACAGGGCTCAGTCCTGGGTCCACTCTTGTTCTGCATCTACTTTTCAGAAGTACAAGCAAACACAGGAGGGTTATGGCTGACAAAGTTTGCAGATGGCTGCAAACTGGGCGCCATAGTCGAGAACACATCTGACACAGATATCCTTCAGAAGGGTCTCACAGAAACGGATAACTGGTGCCAGAGCCATGGCCTAAAGTTAAACGCCAAGAAATGCATAGTCATACCCTTCGGGAAAAACAAGGTTACCCCTAGCTACCATATAGGTGGCAATCCACTAAGCACAGAAGAGGTTGTCAGGGATCTGGGGACCCAGGTTGACAGTAACCTTTCGTTTGACACTCACGTTGCCAAAGTAGTTAGGAAGACCTTCTACCTTGCCCACCTGATCATGAAGGGATTCACATCTAGATCAAGGGAGGTCATCGTCCCCCTGTACTCATCACTCATCAGACCAATGATCGAGTACAATGCCCCATTCGGAATGTATCTGACCCGACACCTGCAGCAACTGGAAAGGCCCCAAAAGTTCCTCACCAAAAGGATAAAGGGTCTCAAAAATATGTCTTATGCTGCCCGACTGAAGGAACTACAGCTCTATTCAGTCGCTTACCATCTGCTCAGAGGTGACCTGTGCCTGACATACAAGGCTATGTCCAACCCGGAATTGATGAACATGCTTCACCTCAAAAAATCTAGATCCCTCAGAACTACTAAACCTTGACACGGTTATTAATAGGACGTGCTGGAGGGACAGATTCATCACCCAGAGACTCCCTATGCTGTGGAACAAAATCCCGGTACATGTGAGGCAGAGCACCTCGCTGGCCTTGTTCAAGAGAAATCTTGACCAATGGATGGGAGATCGCAGATATACCCCAGGGATTACCTCAGTGTCACTGCTTGACAGAGGCACAGCAAAATAATGGGCATAGTATCCTTCAAACTAAAGGGGTGGCGAAAGCCACAAAACTCTGGGCTAGGCTTATAAATGCCCTTGGGCAGATAACCTAGTATGAACCTATGAACCTATATATATATGATATATAATTTTAAATGTATATATTTTAAGTAAGTACTTATGTGATTAGGTGCCTTAATCAAATCTTTTTTCTTCTTGTAAGCCAAGGCACTATGTTGCAAGTTAAATAAAAGTTTATTAAATGCTTTGGGAGTCGACATATTGTTTTTCTTTTATTCTGCAAGAGAAATAGTGCTTAAAAATGTTTCTTTCTTTTTTTCTTTACTTGTTCCTTTCTTCCACTGTCTTGCCATTCATTTCTCATTTCTTTTATTAGCTTTCCTCTAGTACCATGCCCCTTTGTTAATTTTCATTTTTTGTGTCAGTTTCCTGGTCTCTCCAAGTGTCCCCTCCACAAGTTTATTTGATTTTCTTTAATTTATTCTGTGATATCAGCCACTTCTTTTGTATTTGGTTTATGTCCTCTGGTTTTTCTCTTACTTTTTATCTTTGCCATCCTTTTCTCCATTTAAGTACACAGCACCTTTCCCCTTCTGTCATTTTATCCTGTCCTTGGGCATACATACAACAGTTCAGGATTACTTTTCTGTCCCATCTTTTTCACTCTCTTCTATGTCTGTCACTTCCTGTCATATTACTTATCCTCTCCTGTTCCTCTCAGTGGCATTCTTCCTTTTCCTCCTGGTTTAGCTTTTACTTCACCCCCTTCCCCTACTTGTCTACTCTTGTCCTTTTTACATCCCTTATACTTTTCCTATTACAGGCTGATCCCCATCATTTGTCTCGCTCTTACTTCTCACTTTTACATTAGCCTTTACTCTTCCTTATCCATTCAAATGACTTTCTGCAAGTCTTATTGTCCCCTCTTTCATCACTTCCTTGGTTCATCTCGCCTATTTTTCCTCTTCTGCTTTCTACTGATCATCCCTACAGCCTACTATCCCTTTTATTGTTAGTGTATTTGAATCTTGCACGTCTCTCCCGCTCATACTATTTTCACTCAATAACGTGTGCTTATTTACCTACTGATTTCATGCCCCAAACATATTCCATTTGGTTACTTAGCCAATTCTTTTTCATGTTATGACGATATGTAAGCGGAGGGCCTCCCTCTCTCCACTCCATACAAAGCATAATTAAGCACGGTTGCTAAGTATTTTTCTTTTATTCATTTCCTGTTCTACGGGTGTGCAGCTTCACTGGCACTTTCCCATGCGCTATTACAACTGTACTTCCCCCTTTTTGCTTACATTTCCCTATAAGATGCCTATCTACCTTGATTATGGTTTCTTAACTTGCTTCTCTACCTACAGCTACATATAACGTCCACTCATCTTCTTTACAAGATATGAGAATGCACACCATTGCCCTTGTTTTATCTGTCTACGATGTTTGACTTGTCTTTAATAAAAAGGAAACAGCTCTCCCCATCAGTTTTACCTAAACTCCCATGCCTTTTTTATCATTTTCTTCTTTATCTCGCATGACGGGAATCTTATTATTATTGGCTATGGATATCTTCTCAAGTTGCTTCGTGGTCTCCACGCCATCCTTTGCATACTCTCTATTACTATCTCTCTTTTTTCCATTTCTACCCATTTCATGCATAACACTCTTCTTTCCTTTATGGACTATTCCTTACCATTTGTTTTGGATGCCTCTGATTTTAATGTTTTTGCATCTCTAGCCTCCAAATCAATAAGTTTGTGTTCACCACAGTCTACCCTGGCATCTACTGCTTCCATCTTTGCATGTAGCTCAGTATTCTCATCAATCAGTCCTTGAATCATATTTGTATGTTCGCTCAAGTTTACTGTATCTCCTCTATTTTTTTTATCTTGCAACAACAAATTGTATTCCTGCTTGCTTTAAGTCTTTGATTTCATTCCATATTGTTGCCAGTGCTATTTACTGCTCTGGATCAACTATATTTCCCACCATCTCTTTTTTCTGTCCACTTTCCTCCTTTCTTCACTCTACCAGACATATATTATTTGATACAGGAACTTAACTTCCCATTTATTTCTCTGGGCTCTTCACTAAAGCTAGTACTTTTACTGATTAGACAGCATGGAATGCGGAGTCGCACCTGACTAAAGTACAGCCATACTGAAATCTCTGAAAAACAACAGCAATCTTAAACATTAATTTTAATCTCGACATGACATGAGCCTAGACTTCTCAAACACAAAACAACCAAAAAACACGGACAAAAGCCAGCTGCTGGCTTAGAAGCAAGGAGAAACTAGAAACTCAGAACAGCAATGAAATAAGGAAATTAGAAAGACCTGTATAAAGTTGGTTTCTGACACAAAGAGGTTAGGCAAACAATTCAGACAAAATCATTTTTTTATGTGTAAAAAGAACCTGGGTCCCATTATAAAAAGAAAATCTGAAGAGAATTACAGTGCATTATGGAAGATGGGAAGAAGCTAGGGCCTGTGAAAGATTCTGGTGCCAAGCTGACTAGAACCTGTAATACACATCCTAGTTACAGAGTAGGTACTGCATCAACTAAGATCTGGCTTTTCCCTCCTTGCATGATGGAGTCACACAAACACACAGTCATCCACGCTACCAATCAGTGGTCTCACGGGGGTTTATAATGTATAACAGAATGTTGAGCTAATGGACTACTTTCTTGATAGGCTGGTAGTAGACAATCAACGTGGAGACAAATCAGAAGAAGTACTTCATGACACTTGTGTCTTCTGATTAAAAACTAAAACATTCTTTGCTTTGCTGACTGGAAACACTGCTGTTACAAAAAACAAAATCTATGCAATTTTGTCCTTAAATATCAGATCTTACCTTGTTTGTCCCCAGTGAGAACCCATATCTTGATGTTGGCAAGAGTCAGGATAGCTATAGTTTCTGGAACACCTTCCTGCAACTTGTCTTCAATCGCTGTGGCACCTAGCAACTGTGAAGCAAAGATCACAAAGTTATTTTGTGCTTTCTTGTGCCATTTTGTATTTGGCCCAATGAGTATAACCTGTCAGTCACTAAAGCAAATTAAGCCACTAACTAAAACATAAGGTGGAAGTAATTCTATATACCCATTAGATTACAAACAAAACATTTACTCCTAAAACACTATCCTACTTTCAAATCTGAATTCAGTCCTATGGTTGACAACACCTTGATAGAGCAAAGTTTCATATGCTTTCTTTTGAACAGTTAACAGAAATCAGAATGGTGAATCACATGTTCAAAATATATCGGAAACCATTTACAAGACATAAGCTGCAAGTAGAGGAAGCTGTTCACCCTTGGGGGTTATCACGTGAGTGACACCCAGATATTAATGTAGCTCCTCAGAGTTTAGTTCTCAGTGAATATTACTACACATCTTTGTAAAAGATAGCTCAGACGGGGGTAACACACTGGCAGTAGCCAATTCCATATCTCAAAGGGATGGTGCCCTGACTACACTTTGGTGCCCTGGGTCTGCTTAACCCATGTATAAAAGCAAAATATGGACTTGTACAATCAGCATGCACTTACAAATACTAAACATTCAGCAGCCCTCCACAGCTTACTAATCATCTCCTCAGGGAGAACAGCTAGCCTCTGCACCATTGACCACCACCCCAACAGCTAACCCCCCTCCCCAAGTTTCCAGCCTGCTAGTCAAACCAGGGCACTAGCATCATAGGCAGGAGCTCTCCTTCTGCACCAGTGGGCTAATCAAGAACTTTGGAGACATCAGGCATACTGCAGGGGAACACCCCCCCCCCAAATAACACAGTGGATGCTGAACTGAAAAGATAGTTACTCCAAACAGTGCACCCTGACAATCAACTAAGTCAGCTGCTCTAAATGCCAATGTGAAACCCCAGGCAGCCAACCCTATCAACCTATACCAATAAACAGTGTGCATGTGGTCGACGGGTGACAAAATCACAAGGCTATCAGCATCAGTTCATACAAACTAAAATGAATACAATTATTCTGTATGGTTATTACTCTCCTTAAGGATCTGCATCCAAAATCCTACTCTCATTTCTTGAACTCCCTCGATTCATCCTAAACCTTTTCTACACTGAATTACAACCTTCTGCTTTTATGTAAACGCGCCTTAACTGTGTAGCTTTAAAATATCCCTTCAAATCAGGTCATCCCAAACCACCTTGTTCTACTGGAACGATGAACTTATCTACATAGCTCTTGCCCAGGTGGCGAAAGCCAGGGTACCTTTTTGGCTAGGCTTATATAGGCCCTAGGGCCAATAGCCTAGTACCTACTTATGAACCTATGAACTCTGTTAGTTATTGCAAACAACTTCTTTGGTTGATAAAAATATGCCTGACCCATATATAAAACTAAAGAAACTAAAAACATTTTTACTGCTTCCACATCCACAAACAAGAGCCTGCAGTTACTCGGTTTGTGTATCATCATCTGTTTATTCTCTTCTCACACATCACCAATCACGGTAAACAATATCACTAAAACAAAAAATTCAAAACACAAAACAGACACAGCTGATAAAACCAAAGAAACAAATGCAATGTACCAAAACAGTTAAGCACTTTCATCTTTTTTATCTTTACACTCTCCAAAGACTTCATCAGAACATAGACAATATCACTTTATTTTACAACTTCCAGGTCACTTCCTTCCTTTCATTTAAAGAGATATCATATATAAAAGGAACATAACCTTAAAACTGATAAAGTGGAAACCATTTAATTTAATCCAGGGGGACTATAAGCACACACTTTAATGTGCCAGCACAGTTTTTATTTCTAGTAGTTCATTGTGTGCACCACCTCTCAAGCCACTTTACATTCTTTCTATACCAAAATAACAGAAATGTATGATCTTGCTTGTCTTTTATGTGCCTAAATAATGAATCTGTAACATCCTCTTTATGTCATAAAAAAAATCTTCATATATTCTGTCCTTAAAATGCCTTTCAGTTTTCCCACATAAAAGACAAAGCACATTTTACAAAGTGCAACATAAATTACCCCCTTTGTTTTGCAATTAATGTATTCATTAGATTTCACAATACCATAAGAAAAAATATCTACCAGAGTTCCTTCTTGAATGTGGAGGAACTGCCTGCACATATGACATTTACACTTCCCTGCCCATTTGATAGAATCTCCAACACTGTTAAAATGTGTTTCTAGAATATTCTTGAAGTTTTACCTTTCTTATAACTACACTTTGGGGTTCTTTTTCCAACATTTTACAAATTTCATTGTCTGATGTAAATATACACCAATTTTTGTTTATATCCTGAGCGTCGTAAACATCAACATTAAAACTCATAACAAATGTCTGCAGATAATTCATATCCCTCCTAATGTTTATCTTTAGGCCAGCATTAACTTAATCTCCAGTACCAATGAAGGGAATATATGTACCATTGTGGCTTTTTATAATAACGTCTACAAATACTGGCTCCAAAATTTTTTGGGGGGTAAACCCTATTTAATAACATTTTTTTCTAGTGTCTTCACCTATGTATCAAAGACATCATCACAAACAATTTGTGCCAAATGTACTACATGGCCTTTCACCAGAAATTTTTTTCAGTGTATAGGGTGATAACTATTGTAATGTATTTTACATTATTATTTTGTATGAAGCATTTGAATAGGTAGGTTTCCTGTATAAAATAGAAATGTATTCCTTGTTGTTACGGTCCTTCACAATCTGAATATCCAAATAATTCACTGCATCAAACTGATTTCAAGTGTAAAGTGTGTAAAATATGTAGTATCGTTTTATACTCGTAAAACTCTTGTAATGGGCCACCATCGGGGGGCCAAAAAATACAAATATCACCTAGAAATTTGGTAAATAAATTTCAACAGGAGGCAATCTCAGAATTCATAATATAACTCTCTTCCCATTTGGTCATTACTATGTTAGCAAAAACAGGGATGCAAGAAGTGCCTTTGGCCACTGCTGTTTTTTTGTTTAAAGAACATCCTTCAAAAAGCACATCATTATTATTTAAAACACACTGCATTAATCACATTTAAATCTACAGTTGATATATTACTTTCATCTACCAAGTAGTCATAAAACCATCTTCTATACTGTCAGTTTATTCAAAGTCCCACAAGTCTTTTAAAATGTACGCAACTCAAAAACATTCTCAAATTTTATATCAATGTACTTGATCAGAGCAAAAAGTTTTTGATGTGGCCGCATTAAGTGAGACAAAAAGGAGGGTCTTCTATGTCTTTGTGTATTTTGGGTATACTAAATATCAATGGTACCCTTGGTTTTAATACCTGTAAATATCTATAAATTTAACAGTTAATTTGCCTTTGAGTAAGCATGTCTAGTAACATTTGATCAATTTTGTTGTTGTTGTGTCTTTCGGCTTTTCCTGGTTAGGGGTTGCCACAGCAGAACTCCGGTCCGCTAATGATTGTCAGTAGATTTTTACGTGCCAAGTTGCCGGCCCTGATGCACAACCTTCAATGAAGGTACGCCCATTCACGCATGTCCACACAGAAGACGCTCTAGCTGAGAATCTAACAGGACAACGTCTTACTGTGAGGCGACAATGCTACTGCAGCACCACCACCGCAGTATACACACCACCGCAGTATATGAGCAACATTTATCATGTTAAGGTAAACCTCTTTGTATGGATCACTGTACAAGTGTTCTAACATTTTGTTACAATGATTCATCACTACAAGTCCTCCACCTTTATCAAGCTTCATTGTCTAAATTTCAGAATTATTACAAATTTCTCTAATATACCATTCATCTTGGTTAAGATTATACCAGGAATGGTTGTTCCTGTTAGTGTTGCTCAAATGGCCTCGATTGTCCTGATCGCGCATGCTTTCAAAAGTAGATACAAGTGGGTATATGATGGTAGATTAAATTGTACCATGTCTAATTAACCTGTCTCCAGAAGTTTCTACATTAATTTAATTTGTTTAATTCTTTGAATGCCAAAGTCAAGCTATACATTGTTTACTTTTGCTGTTGTTGCTGGAACAAATGTAGTTCCTCTTTGAAATACATACATACACTCAATAAGAACATCATCGCAATTATAAATTTTAAAATCACCTTGCTCATTGGTAACAATGGTGAAGTTTATGTCTTTGTTCCAAGCTCACCAACCCCCCCCCTAATGTATATATTAATTGCAAAACAAAAGGTTGATATATGTTGTACTTTGTAAAATGTACCCTGCCTTTTATGTTGGAAAAACTGAAAGGCATTTTAAGGACAGAATAAATGAACATTTATACATTAAAAAAATGTTACAAATTCATTATTTAGGTGCATAAAAGACAATCAAGATCATACATTTCTGTTTGTTGGCACAGAGAAGATGCAAACTGACTTGAGAGGTGGTGTACACAATAAACTTCAAGAAATTAAATAACTGTTTTCAGCTTAAATTGTATGCTTATAGTCTGTCTGGATTAAATGAAATGATTTTAAAGTTAGTCTTTTCATGTATGATGTCTCTTTAAATGAAAGGAAAGGGGTGATTTGGAAGTTATAAAAAGGAAGTGATGTCATTAAGTGTGTTCTGGTGAAGGCTTTGGAGAGTGTAAAGAAGAAACAGCTTAACTATTGTGGTACATTAAAAGACTTGAAACTGTCTCAAAATGTTCCACTACACTGAGATTTTCCTTTATTGATTTATTCGGTACAAAATAATATAATCTGCAAACAAAGCCAGCTTTTCTTGATTATCATCCCAATTACGTCGTTGAATTTCTGAGTCCCTTATTTTCTGTGCCAATGGCTCTAAATATAAAGCAAATAAAGGGGAAAGAGGACACTGCTGCCTGGTTCTTCTTTTCAAACATAACTTAAAGAGAAACCCACCCACTTCAATATTACCTTTCATAACCCTGGCTTTCTGATGAAAAGGTACATACTATTCTCAAGAATTCTATCCAGCTACCAGTGACTACTGCAAACACCTACACAAATAAAAGCAATGTTCTTATGACTTCACTTTATCACGGAAACTCCATCCATATTAACCAGTATCCAAGTTAATCTTCTCTTCCACTTCAAATCAGTATTTTTTTTTTGACGCTCCAGTGCTTTGTGGTACAAACACCCCACACTACTGTATGTTGGGATATCATTTGGGATACTTGGGATACTAGGGCAGAGTACCCAAAGTCCTTGAAATCCACTAATTTTCCCCAACCTCTGAAACTGCAAATGTCTACAAATTCAAAAAACATACGCAAAAAAAATAAAATATAGAATTACTCCTTACATTGTCAACAAGCAACAAATGAGGAAAGTGGCCTAACTTGCAGGGAACTCAACAGAAGAGCATGAATGAAGTGACTACCTAAGCAGACAGGTTTTGTGGGAGAATATCTGGTATCCATCAAGAAAGGCACTCTTGAAAATAACCTGATATGTTCACCTGCTTTTTTTTTTTTTTATCTGCCAGTCACCTATCCCTAGTATGTCTATAACTGTGATGAACCTTAAGCATTAAATTCATAAAAGACCAAGGTGCCAGAGGACATCCAAAGTCAAAAGATTCAGGCATTAAAGAACCAAATGAAATCCAACTACTGCAGTCAAAGTCAAAATAGCAATTACTGGTGAAGGTGTGAACAAATGATGTAGTCGGAGCAAAGTTGTTTACAATGGAGGCATTTCTGAAGAACAGGGAAAGTAACAATAGCATCCATCTGCTTACTTCTCAACATACTGCTTTTGATGGGATCATAGATATGGATCTTAATTCTAGATTTTGGGAGTATCTTTACACAGTTCATGAGTAAACTGTGGCCTAATGTACTTTCTGGCACTACACTGTGGTGTCATAAGGCAGGCTAAGTGAATGAGACGAGGAGAGTGACAACCACAAGAATAACATGAAATAAGCACAAATGATGAGATCCTGGTAAGAAAAAAAGGGAATGGAGTTATACTGTAGTTGTGCCAGGGTGGCAAGGTTCTCTATTATCCAGAGATGTGGTCCAGAATGCACCAGGTGTATTTTTTCCTGGCAGAACTGGGTATTATTGGTTTGCCAATGGGTACAAGAGCGCTCTGTGGATGAAATGACCAACCCTGCTGCTATTTACTCTAGTTAAACATGCATTATTCTGGCTTTTTCAGGACTAATGTGGATTTGTGTGAAGCAACCTGCTTTTTTATCACAATCATACATATGACATACTTATAATAAACAAAATAACTACAACAACTGGGTAGGGGGATCTCTGTGAATCACCTATTTGTTCAGTTTAAGTAGTCATTACTCTGACTTTTGTAAGAATGATGTGCATTTGTATGAAAGCAAGCAGACACTTTTTTTAAATTATGTTCAAGCATCTGGGGTATACACAGTCAAAGTGGTTAACTGCTGGGTACAGGGGGCTGTCTGTGAATGAAATGACACAATCAATTTTTCTGGCTTTGCAGTATTACTGTGTATTTTTATCAAGTAAGTTTGAACACATTGCTAGAGCTACAGTGCACTTCTGTGAAACACACTTGAAATATCTTAATGTGGATTTTTTTTACAACTATCAGATATACGAGGCACAACATAATTGTCTAACTGCTGGCTATAAGACTACCTGTGGGTAAAAATGTCTGATCCTGCTGTCATGATAAAGTTATGCAGTCAGTAATCTTGTTTTTCTGGATTAGTATACATTTGTATAAAGCTAAATGGAATATTTGACTGTGGCTTTTTTTTTTTAAATCCCTTAAAGATATCCAATATATATACAGTCAATAATGTGGCAGTAATTGACAAGTACAGTGGTAGTCTGCTGATAAAATATACTTTATTTGCTAAAAGCGATGAAAAATGATTGTTGTATGACATGTGTGTGTGTGTGTGTGTGTGTGTAATAGTTATCAATTGGCCATAATTTCTTTTACTTTGTATTGCAGTAAAGCCCATTTTTGTTGATCTGCACAGGACGTATGTGAAACCAAGTGATCACTGGGACAAGTCTAGCAAAACAAGCAGCATTACAGTCTCATAGAAATAGATTCTCTGCTTGAGTTCTTGGCTGTGGTTCCGACTATGGGAAGTCCTTATGTTCTACCAGTTCAATATTAAAGCATTAAAGCAAATTTTAAATCTCAAAAGATTGAACACAAATGCTCAATCTTGTAAGATCGAAGAACAAAAAAAATCATGTTTTTGAAGTGTGGGAGGGGGGACTCTGTGCCCCAATACCTCCAGCTACTTATATATTCCAACTCTAAAATCGCACCACAGTGGATAAAGGATCAATACCCCAAACCTAACTCTGCCATAACCCCACACAGTCCAGCTTCCAGCAAAAGAAATACTGTTCCATTTCTTTATGCCAGTTTGAATATACAAGATGCAAGCAATTGGGTAAAATCTTGTAAATTTAGAGCTTTTCGGAACTTGGGAACCATTCTAACCATATCTGTGCAGGTTTTACCAGAATGCTCTTGTTTTATACCCCAAAAACATATCATAGATGAACTGGTGCTCCTCCAATTTACTTATAGGTATGCATGCAATGCGAAAGCCGTGTGTATGTGTTCGTGCATACCATGACAGGCCTGGCTCATCAGGGGCAATGTGCATGTGTGTGTTTGTGTGAGAGACAGACAGAGAGGGGAAAAAATGTCACATATTTGATCTTCGGACATGTAATATTGTGTGGGGGGCAGACAAAACTCTTGTGGAGACAAGTATTAAAAAAAAAAAAAGGAGCAATGAGGATCAACTTGCTTCCCAGCCGACTGGCTTTCTGCATCACTTTGAGGATAAGAGGGAATGGAGGAAAGGCATATAGAAGTCCCGTGGGCCAATCGTGGACCACAGAGTCTCTGGGTCTTTCACCCAGAGGGGGAATTAGGGAAAAATAACTGCTGCACTTGGCATTGACTGGACTGGCAAAAAGGTCGCAGCAAGGTTGTCCCCATTTTCGGAAAATCTGTTACACTATTTCCCATTTCACAGACCACTCGCGAGGCAGTAAGATTGCCCGGCTTAGCTTGTCGGCTATCACATTTGGTTGCCCCCGGAATGTGCCCATTCCCAAACTCGCATGGCCTCTCGACAGAGTGGATAAGATCTGGTACTGCCCTGTTTGTTGATATACCACACAACCGACATGTTGTCCGATTGTATCGCAATCGTCCCTGGAGGAGGAAGGTCCGGAAGTACTTGCAACGACAGATGCACCGCCCTCATCTCCAGAATGTTGATATGCAGATGAGCCTCGTGTTCTTGCCATGTGCTGTGGACAGTCCTGCCAAGATAATGCCCCCCCACCTGACCTGGGAGGCATCTGTGGTGTCAGTGGCAACGGGTTGAGCAGGCACAAAGGGAGTTCCCGTGAACAAGTTGTTGGGGGCTATCCACCAACGAAGGTCCTTTTTGCATGATTCCGTCAGCAGGATAGGTGACTCAGCGGTAGATATTGGAATGACCACTGGAAGAAGAGGAACCATTGAAGGATTCTCATGTGTAACCTGGCTAAAGGTATTAACAGAATGGTTGAGGCCATCATTCCAAGAAGTTGAAGAATCCATTTTGCTTTGACTTTCTGAAGCGGAAGACGACGCTGAACTTGTGAGATGAGGTTTTGTGCTCTTTTGGTGGGGAGATGAACTGTCATATCCACTGTGTCTACCTCTGCACCTATAAAAATCACAGATTGCGAGGGCAG
The DNA here is from genome assembly GCF_019279795.1 of Protopterus annectens. Classification (NCBI taxonomy): domain Eukaryota; kingdom Metazoa; phylum Chordata; order Ceratodontiformes; family Protopteridae; genus Protopterus; species Protopterus annectens. The sequence continues at coordinate 1,119,009,635 of NC_056741.1, read as the reverse complement.
TAAATGCAGATTTTTCCCAGTTTATGGAGATCCCTAGTTGAGCACAAAGCTGAATGGTGTCGTCCCTGTTTTGGAGGAGTAGATGCCTGGTGGGGGGGGCAGTCAGGAGCCAGTCGTCCAAATACGGAAACTCCTGGAATCCTTGACGTCTCAGGTGAGCGGTCACTACTGCCATGCATTTGGTGAACACCCTGGGGGCTGTGGTGAGACCAAAGGGCAGAGCACGAAACTGAAAATGGCTGGCTCCCAGCCGGAAGCGCAAACATCTCCTTGACGCCTTGTCAATTTTTATATGGCAGCAGGAGTCTTGGAGATCCAGACAGCACATCCAATAGTCTTTCCCTAACAACGAGAGTATCGACTGTAGTGTGACCATCGGAAACTTGACCTTCACGGATTTGTTTAATCTGCTGAGGTCCAAAATTGGCCTCCAGTCTCCGTCTCGTTTTGGGACTAAAAAGAACCTGGAGTAAGCTCTGGATCCTGTCTGGTCTGCTGTGATGGGCTGGGTGACTCTTTTTGAGAGCAACTTGTTGATCTCCACAGTTGCCTGATCCCTGTGATTGGGTGGAACATCTCGGATCTTTTTGGGAACAAACGGTGGAAGGGAAAAGGGTATGATATAGCCTATGGTAACAACTTTTTGTACCCATTTGTCTTGGGTTATATTTACCCAGGCTTCTGAATATAAAGAGATGCAACCCCCAACTGGCCCCAGAGAAATGCAGTCGGGCCCCACATCAGACAGGCTGATAAGGCTGACCTCGAAAGGAATCGCTGCCTTGCTGGTATTGCGGACCGCTCCTGCCTCTAGGGCGACGTCTACCATTTCTTCCTCCTCTGCCTCTGAAGGAGGATTCACTCTGTGTGTCCGGAAAGGCCCCCTGGGACTTTTTGAACCACATTTTACTTCCCCTTTGACCTTTGGGGTATGGTCAAGATGGAACGGTAAAATGGACTCCCACGGCAGACAGTGTCTTTCCTTCCTGCTCACATCGAGTGAGTATTTCTTTCACCTTGGGACCAAACAAGGAGGAACCATCAAACGGTGATGAAGGTGGACTTAAAAGGCTCCGCAAAATTACACAAGCGCATCCAGGAGTGGGGCTTTAGGGCAACTCCTGAACCCGCTGCTCTGCTCGCTCCATCAGCTGCATGGGAGATAAGCCGCATGGAGGAGTTAACTACCGAATTTAGGGTGGACAACTTAGCAGAGATCCTATCAGGGACTCCCTCAGGACAAGCACCCTGTATGGAATCTCCTAACTCCTTGAGGAGATCCCTCTGCAATCTCGTGAAGTGAGTAAGATAGTTCAGAGATCGAAGTGTGAATGCCGCTGAACTAAATACTCGCTCCCCAAATCTGTCCATCTGTCGAGACTCCTTGTTTGGCGAATGAACAGAGGAAGCAGTCTCCACCAACAACTTCTTCATGGCTGCCGCCACCACCATGGCATCTACAGGAATGCCCTTAGACAAGAATTATTTTCCAGGAGGGGCAGACGGGAACTTATTTGGTCTTCTAGGAATTGGCTCCATGGCATCGGGAGTATCCCGCACCTTCCGACTAACCAGATCCATTAGTTCGTCGAAAGGTGGAGACACCCAAGAGGCAGAGGGTTGAGACCCGAAAGCTTTCAGGTACACAGACTCCTCATCAGAAGGGTTGATAGTGGGCCAGTCGCACCTCTGTTTAAGGATCTCCAGGATGTCCACAAAGGCGACATCATCAGAGGACGACTTGGGGGACTCCGACTCCTCGAGGTCAGTGTCCGATGTCAAGAGACTCATCCTGGGAGTCAATATGCTTCCTCTTGCATACCCTCTTCTGAGGAGGCTCCTCGAAGGGACCTCCTGAGGAGGCACTGGAAGAGTGGGGGCCACCAGCCGGTGGCTCCTGAGGCTGCAGGTCTCTGCTGTCTCCGGAGAGAGTAGGTACTGAGACCAAAGTGGGAGCCCTGGTGGGAATAGTGCTTGTACCACTGGCAGGGGCTGTAGATTGAGAAAGCACACTCATCACCTAAAATGCTGACCTCTCCTGCTCCGAAGACCCTCCCCACTCCGAACAGACAAAAGATGGTGCCGGAGACCGAGCCATCGGCTCCAAGATAGATGCAGAGTCCGAGCTCACCCTGGCAGAAGCACTGTGAGGAAGGCTCAGAACAGACTAAGATTGATTCAAACCCTCACCATCGGCGCCGACAGAACAGCTTCGGTCCCTGAACACGATGGAAGGAGCCGAGCATGACAGAGCCAAACTCAGCTCCAATGCAGCAGCAAGGGGAGCCGGAACAGAGGGTTCCTCCGATGGTAACAAGCACTCCGGCTCCAAAAAGCCAACATGGCTCGGAGGAGGAATCACGGATGAGGGCAAAACTGGTTTGAGTGGCTCCGGAGCTGACTGGGTCGGAGCCAACAAAAATTTAGGCAGAGCAGATGACTTCAGGAGTCTCAGTACTATCCTCTCCACATCTTCTTCTGGAAGATCTGGAAGATAAAGTTGGGGATCTTGACCTAGCAGGCACTGGAGATTTGATCAGCAAGGAGACCGGTAGGGTTTCTACAGACCGGCTCCGAGCAGAAGAGTCAACTATTTCCAAAGGTTCAGCAGTCGGCACCGAAGCACCTGTGACCGATTCTGAAACCATGGTGCTCTCCTTCGGCTCCGAAGACTGAGGAGTTGAGGAGATAGATTTTGTTAATTTGGAAGGCGGCTCCGAGACACCAGCCGGTGCTGGAGAAGGCCTTCTTGAACCTTTTGATTTGGAGTCAGATCTGGACTTTGAAGACTTAGAAGAAGAAGCCGACGAACCAGATAAGGCTTCTCCGAAGGTTGGCTTCAGAAGACCCCTGAGTATCAGCTTGTTCTTTCTCTCCTGCAAAACTCTAGGAGAGAAAGTATGACAGAACAAACATGATTCCTGCAAATGGATGTCTTCCAAGCAGTAGACACAGCTACTGTGGCCATCCGTCAAAGACATTTTCTGGGAGCATTTCATGCATTTTTTGAACCCAGAGGTTTTATGCTCCTTGCTATCCTTAGACATTGCAGACACACAAGCAAAACCAGAGGAGAAAGGAGGATAACTGAGGACTAGGTCCTCTAACTAAAACAGGCCTAGCCCTACAGAAGAATTACACGAAGACTAGGTCCTCCAAGTTAAACGGGCCTAGGCTGGTGTAAGACAAAACTAGGTCTTTCAACTAAAAAAGAGACCAACAGACAGAGATTCAGTCACACAGGAAAATTTTCAATGAAAATTACAAATGAAGGAGTTACACGAGGACTAGGTCCTCTAAGTTAAACGAGCCTAGCCCTGTGTAAAGAACTGGGTCTTCTAAGTCAAACAGACCAAGTATACAACACCACACACACACGTTCAATAAAACAGGAAAAAAATTTGCAACTGCAATCGTAAATAACACTTTAGCAGATCCCCACCAAAGACCACAAGTTATCAACCAATTAACAGTAAATTAATCAATAGGAGCCCCTGTTGATTAATAACGGCGAAACCGCCAAAACTAACGATTTAGGCAAAAAAGTGCAACTGCGCCTAACTACTGGTACACAGGATACTACTACTAAGGTAAACAAGACCACAGGACAATTAAGGTAAAGACCTATATATATATTTCCACTAAATAACAGTAAATATGCAAAAACACTTATTAATGAAAAATTGCAAAAGACTTAGCCAGAGCCAAGAGAAGCACATCCGAACTCGTCGGCGCAGCAAACGAGATCTGGGGATTGTACTGGTGCACCATGGGATACCTGCTTAGCCACAAGCCAACCAGAAGTCTTCAAGCTTTAAAATCAGCAAAGTCAGAGTAGAGGATCGGTTCCGAACCCATATGTAAAAATGAAGGTGAGATTGGACTACCTAACATCAATAGAATGCAATAATCTTTCAGACATCAGAAAAAGAAAGTATCACCAGACATTTAGATTCTCAGATATAGAGGGACCTTGTAACACAGATGATATCCATACCCCCAACTATATAAGGTAATACTGACACTGGCTTAGTAGTTGTGCCCCATCTACAACCTTTGTCCTGGGCTATCCCTGGTCTCAAACTGGCCTTACTTAATGGTGTGCACAGAAAGCTGCTATACCTTAAGAGGTGGTGAAAATAGTTTGCTCATTACTTCTTCAATTATCTTCACAATCAGACCTCAAAGGTTTGCACAAAAAGTCACTATAGCTTGTCTACAAGCACAGCATTCTTTAGAAGCAATATGCCGACTATATCAGTATGACCATTTTTTTTTACACTCTCCTTACAATTAGACATTTTTCTTGGGGGGGTTAAGGAGGTGTTCCATGTATATATGTCTATCATCATCATGTTGAAATATGGCCCAGTGGTCATTTTGTTCATTCATTTTTCTTCAGTGTGACATCATACAAGTACATAGAACATGGCTGTTTGTCAGCGAGGGGTGAGGAGACATGCTGTGCAGATGCATGTATAATGACAGCAACTTAAAATGTATGATTGTTACCATTTGTTATTTCATTTTCATTCCAATTTAACATCAGATAGGTACACATATGGGGCATGAAGAATTTCTAGATATGATTTATGCATCATATACAACTGCCTTCTTAATTCATAGGGGATTATTATTTGTTTAGTTGGGCTAGACTGGACAGAAATTATATTTCACAAGAACATGTACATTTAACTGAAAGCTCTGACATCCAACCAGTAACTAAGATCTTGCACAGATAAAAACTAAGATAGAAATGCAGTAGCCTTCTACAGCTATGTAAAGAATCTCCACGGCAATATCCAGATTTGCTCTGCGCTATTGCACAATGGCACCTCCTATACCGAGCCAACAGATATTGCAAATATACTGGCTGGCAGATTCACTGTGCCAAACTTTACCCCTCTCTCCCCCACACAATACCAGTAGACTGCCAGACACCCAGTATTACTGCTGCACAGGTTAAAACAGTACTGTCCAAGGCCAAGAATACAGCTTTTATGGGACCTGACAATATCCCTGGCTGTGTTCTACATGAACTACAGAGTGAACTGGCACCTCACCTATGTGCCCTGTTCAATCACAGCCTCACCTCAGGCTTTGTCCCTACTGAATGGCGCATTGCTACAGTCATCCCTCTCCACAAAGTAGGAGCAACTACAGACCCTGGGAACTATCGCCCCATTAGCCTGATGAGTCTGATATGCAAAGCTATGGAATGCATTGTCATGGCCCTAATAAACAAGGATATAGAGAATCTCCAAACTCTGGATCCCACACAGTTTGGTTTTGTGAAGGGTAGATCATGCCTGCTCAACCTGGTCGACATCTTTGAGTCAGTCACCAGAGCTACCTTGATCTGGCCAAGACCTTTGATACCATTCCCCACTCAGGAATCATAGAAAAACTCACTAAGCTAGGCATCAACCCCTACATCACTAGTTGGGTTGCAAACTGGCTCATAGACAGAACCCACAGTGTGAAAGTAGCTGACTCCAGGTCCGACTGCCATCCAGTCATGAGTGGAGTCCCACAGGGTTCAGTCCTGGGTCCTCTCCTGCTTGATATCTACTTTTCTGAAGTCCAGGCCAACACGAAGGGACTCTGGCTGACAAAGTTCGCAGACAATTGCAAGTTGGGTGCCATAATTAACTCCCCAAGTGATGTTGACATCCTACAAAAAGGCCTCACTATGACCAATGACTGGTGTTCAGAACGATGGCCTTAAGCTCAATGCCAAAAAATGTGTCATCATCCTGTTTGGAAAAAACCCAGTTCCCAAGAATTACCACATCGATGGTAGTCCACTGAACACAGACGGCGTTATAAGAGATCTAGGAACACAGGCTGACAGCAACCTCTCTTTTGACCACCACATTGCCACTGTGGTCAGAAATTCTTTCTCTGTGGCACATCTCATTACTAAAGGTTTTGCATCCAGGAAGAAAGAGGTCATTGTCTCCCTCTACTCTTCCCTCATTAGGCCAATCATCGAGTACAATGCCCCATTTGGCACATATCTCACTAGACACCTGCAACAACTGGAGAAGCCACAAAAGTACCTCACAAAGAGAATATTAGGCCTTAAACACTTGTCCTATATGGACAGACTCAAAAAACTCCCAACTATTCTCCATCTCATATCGGCTACTTAGAGGCGATCTCTGCTTGACTTACAAAGCCATGTCTAACCCAGATTTGTTAGAAATGCTACATCTAAAGAAATCCCAATCTCTCCGCACGACACGCTACAGAGACCTCAACCTCATTACCATAATCAACAGAACATGCTGTTGGGACAGGTTCATAACCCAGAGACTGCCCATGCTATAGAATAGACATCCCATACATGTCAAGCGGAGAAATCTTGATGAGTGGATGGGAAATGGAAAATTCACCCCGGGGATCACTCCACTGACTTTACTCGACAGAGGTACTGGGAACTAAGGTGGCACTATGGCAGGGTAACCTGATGGGCTAGGCATGTAAGGGCTCCAGGGCCATTAGCCTAGTACACACCTATGAATAATGAATTAAAAATGTGACACTGGTACTTTCTCACCTACTTCTTAAAAAGAGATGAATTTAAGGAATGAGTAGTAGAAATTATTTGAGAATTACTAGAGAAGATAGATATTTCTTAAGAAGTGAAATCTAGTGAGAGGGCTAAAAAGAAAATGAAGTTTAAAAGTAGGGTAGAAATAAAAGAGAAAACTGATTAAGAACAGGAATTGTTTAGAGGGACTGACAAAAGTTGAAGTATTGTAGAAAAAAGATTTATCTCATAGAACAAGAGGAGGCACAACTGCAAAGTGCTAAAGAGAAAATAAGAAGAGTATTTGGAATAATATGCTTGAGTTTAGAAAGATGCTTTTAAGTAACTATTTTTACTAACTCCAGAACACAAAAAATTTAGCACAATGACTTAGGCAACAGAAAAGTAGAAAATGTTGTTGCCAAACGTAGGGAGCCTTTAACAAGAAAATAACCACAAATCCTGTAGAGATGTTACAGGTATTTCAGAAATTTTATGAACATTTGTAAAAAAGTAGAGGAATGCGGAAATCAAGAAACAGCACACATGGAAATATTTATGGTAGACTTAATTATGCCAAGGTTAGAGGTAGATGAGGCTCAACAACTAATAGTTCAGATATGAGCTTATGTGACAAAAACAGTGAAGTACAATCAATCTGCAGGCAAAGCTTCCAGGAACATATGGTATCCCTATGAAGTTAGGAGGGAAGAAAGTGATAACATTCTGGAAGATTTTGTTTAATAGCATTTTAAAAGGAAGAGATGGACTAACATCTTGCAAAAAAGCTGTGATGTTTTACTACCTAAAGATGGTAAAGATCCAGCAGACCCAACTTTTAGAGAGACACATTTCAATTTTAAACCATGATTATAAATTATTTATATCTATACTAGATAAAAGAATGGCAAAAATTGATAGACATGGATCAATTTAGTTTTGTCGTGGAGAGACAAACATTTTACATTAATAGAACCATGATAATCCAGAGGGAAGCAGCCTGCAAAAAATACCAGTGTTGTTGTTGGGTAATGATGCAGAGAAAGCATTCAACAAAGTAAGCTGGGATTTTATAAGTAGGGCAATGGAAGCATTAGCATTCCTTGATTCAATAATACAGTTAATTAGGAGGATATATAAAGGATCAGAGGCAAGAACTGAAGGGGAGGGTTACTCTCTGATAAGTTGCGTTTGAACTGAGGAACCAGGCAGGAGTGTTCTCCTTCCTTTTTATTTGTTATATATTTAGAGCCAATGGCAAAGAAAATACAGGACTCAAAAATGCAAGGATATAAGAAAAATTTATTTTATTTGCAGAGGATATTATTTTGTACCGGATAAATCCAAAAAAGGACATTTCAGTGTCTTGGAACATCTTTAATGTTTTTCAGGTCTTTTCAGGATATAAAATTAATGAAGATAAAACAAAGGATATAGCTACAAATGATGTACCCACACATGCATTGGTTCAGCAATACCCATATTTAATGGGACAAAGATGAAATACTTAGGAGTATGGATTAAAAAGGTTTCTGTTATGGCAGGTAGGGATATGTGGAAAGAGACTAAATAAATACAAAAACTGATAAAATGTAAGCTATTGTTTATGGATATGGATATCAAGATAGAAGTTGTGAAAATATTTTTAGTCTGTTTTGTTTTATATATGGTTCATGTATATTTTTATCAATCAGAAAATAAGTTGTGGACAATAACTTTATAGTTGACAGAAGACAGCAATAATTAAGTGGGATACGTTGATCCTTCCAACAGAACAAAGTGGTTTAAGTTTACCTGATTTGAAAAGACATTTTAAAGCTACACAGTTAAGGTTCATATATATAATAAGCAGGAGATTTATAATTCAAAGTGGAATGGGCATGATGTTGAAGTTGGGGGAGAGGTTCAAAAAATGAGAGACTGGGACTGTTGACAAATTCGTAAGGAGAATCAGGACCATACAGATTATATTCATAAAGTAACAAAGTATTTTTACGAACTAAGCCCACATAAGAATGAAGAAAGGAGATTTTTGTCAATAGGGATTGCACAGAAAATAGGCAAGACGGGACTGTAATTTACTAGAAAAACTAGCAAAGGAACCAAGGTATAGGGATCAAACAACAAGGGGGGGAAGGAAGAGTGGGATGAGGCCAAGACAATGCTTGGACTGCAGGCTATAGACTACTGCCCTTACCAGGGGTTGATATCGCAGTATAGGCAAAGAGAAGCTGATAGGGGGGAATCCTAAGCAAAATACCTGTTCTGGTAGAGTTTTTAGTTGAATCTAGAACAGAAGCTGCTGTTAAAAAATGGATAATTAGTAGGACATACAAAACATTGCATGATTACTATAAGAATCAATCAGAGGAGGTCAGAAAAGATTGGGAAGAGACACTGGAAAAACAATTTACAAGAAAATAATGGGAAGATATATGCAAGGCTCCCAAATATGCAACAAAGTCCAGAAGGTTTAGGATTTTTGCTTGAAAGTGCTTGCACAGGTGTTTTAATTCTGGAAATAGACTTCAAAGCATTTTTCCTTGGATAGATATCAAATGGTGGTGGTGTGGTGAGGAAGAAAGAATAACACTGCACATACATTTTGGGAGTGAAATGAGTTGGCAGATTTTTTCAAAAATTCCCTAGAGTACTCTGTCAAAAATACTGGGTGAGTAAATGGCTGCAACTAAGGAAATTAGCCAGCTCGAGGCAGCCCCAGACAACTAACATGGAGCGTTATGGTAGAAGATAGCCATCTGGATAAGGTCACTTTAGAAACAGGGAGACCGGAGATCAATGGATTGGTTTAAATTTGGATGTCAGCACTAAATTTAGGTCCCACTGTGGTGGAGTTGCAGCCAACTGAACTTTGACTGTGAAGTGGAGCAACCAAGCTGTGAGGTTGAGGAAGGAGCAGGACGGGTGCAGCTGACCCGACTGGTGGGTCAGAGATGGAGGGAACTGTCCAGATGCTATAAGGCTACCAAAATGATGCGCGAAGAAGAATGAACCAAATTTGAGAAGTCTGGGCATTTGCTGTTTTGGGTGGGAAAGGACTTGGTTCCACCCTGCTTGTTGATGTTGGTTCACCACCACGGACATGTTGTGTGACGGGGCGGAGGAACAAATGGTCTGCCCTGATGCCCTGATGAACTAGAGGAGAGGAACAGGATAGATGGTTCTTGCAGGTTTGTGTCACCAGAACTTTGTGACACATGGGAAGCTGCTGGAAGGACCATTGGGTGAGCAACATCCACTGTCTTTTGCTGGATAGGATGATCCGAGCGTGGTTTTGGATATCTAAGTTGATGCCTGGTGGTGGCTGAGAGGAGCCAGTCCTATGGAGCACATCCAGTTGTCTTTGCCCAGAAAGGGCAAAATGTTGAATGGTGACCATCCCAAATCTTGTCTTTTTGACTTTTTGACAGACTTGTTGAGCCTGCTGATTGGTAATCAGTCTCCCATCTTTGGGGGGACTTGGGAGGACAGCTAGTAGATTGACTCTAAATGATCTTTTTTTGGTACTGGATGGATGGCTCTTTTAGAAGCTTTGACCTCTCTAATCTTGCTTTTTCCTTTGGCTGGGGTGAGTACGTCTGGTGGAAGAGAACTTTTGAGGAAGCTTTCCTCCTAAAAGGAATCTTGTAACCCTGGATGTGATTGACTGTACCCATTTGTGTCTTGAGAGGGGAAAGCCAGGCTTCTGGGGTACAGTGACAGCCACCAAGACTGCCTCTGGCGGGCTGGCAGGAGCCTCTGAGGGATGCTGGAGGGGCTGCTGGGCTTGTCAGAGCTCTGGGCTATGGCCCTCTGCTCTCCCCCTCGCCCCTAGAGGGGCCAGTTATTATTACCCCCTCTGTATCTGGGGCAAAACGTCCAGCGTCGTCCCGCATTGATGCAGAAACCATTTTCCCTTCCTTCTGACCTTTGGGGTAAGGTCTAGAGGAGGGAAGAAATGACTGGAGAAGAAGAAAGAAACCTGCTTGTCAGAAGAACATCTTGCCGGTCTGCCGACTTCTCACCTGGTCCAAAATGTCCGTCAGGGCAAAACAAGAGTTGAGGAAGACTCCTGAAGTTGAAGGGAGAGGTAAAGGCTGCACAAGAAATGAGACGGCGGAGGCTGCCACCCTCAGGCCTGGCGTCTGAGGGCCACCCTGAGACTGCAATGGAAATGAGGAAATGAGGCTGGAGTTAGATTGTTTCTTTTGGGGGGGAGTGACCCTTCCGATTCTTGTTTCACCCTGCTTCTTTGAGATTGGCTCTGGTCGCTGAGGAAAGTGACACTTGTACACCTCTCTCTGAAGTTGATTGAGGTGGAGGGGGATGGACTGGTGACAGCATAGCAAAGCTTCTGCTGGGGCACCGCCACCTGAGGATGGGCAAGGATGGACCCAAGCTCCTTCTGCTGGGTCCTACTTGGGCGCGGAGGACATTGGAAGGGCCACCAGGACTGTCATATGGCATCAGGGGTATGCCCGTAGCTTCGAGCAGCTGGGGACTGAGGCCACGAAAAGGGAGATGCCCGGGAGGTGAGGTGAATCCAGCTGAGTCCACCGAGGGGGGGCCTGGGAGCACTTAAGGTGGAGCCATAGAACAAAAGCAAAGAGGATATCAAGGATATCCTGAAAAGGAGACATCCTCAGAGGATTCATTTAGACCCAATCGAGGCCTCAATGCCTATCTGAAAGGAGAGGAGTCAGGGGATCTAGGAGAGGACCCCTCACTCAGAGAGGGCAGGACCTGATGAAGAGAGATCCTCTAAGGGAGATCTTAGGGGACCCCAATGGGGTCTCCTTGGTTGATGGCGGAGGATCAGGAGAGGAAGAGCGGAGGACTCGGGAAGGAGGCACTGAGAGATGGATGGAGAAACCTGATGAGAGCTGGGAAACCGGGGGACTCACTGGGTGGGTCCGGGGCAGAGGGCGGAGCAGATCATCTGGGAGAGGGAGGGAGGAAGGAGCGAGGAGAAGGCTAAGGCTCCCGGCTGCTCGGAGCCTCATCACCAGCTCCCCCGAGGGAGAAGCTCGAGGGCTCCCCGTCCAGGGCGGGATCCCTGGTCCCCGACCAGGGGCCGACGAGGGTCCCCGAGGAAACCAGGTCTCAAGGAGAGAGGGAGAAGCGGGGCAGGCAGAGGTCGATGCCACTCAGCCCCTTGCTACAAAGCCAGGAAGCCAGAGAAAGGAAACTCTCGAGGAGGTAATAGAGTCCCATGAATTTCCCGGGGCGAAAATAGTGGGAGCCTGATATTGGAGCAGGAGGAGCTGGGCTCAATTCGAGACTAAAATCTAAGGGACTGGAGTTCTGAGTTTCGAAGGGAGTGCTCAGAGGGGGGATAAAATGGCTGGGCGGATGTTGAAAGCTGGGAGTGCCTGTGAGCTGGTGGTGAGACTGGAGGTGGAAGACCTAGTCATGGTCTGAGGGCTGGAAGCCTCGATTGGTGGGCTGGTGCTCCTGTCCGATTCGCGGCCCGGGGAGAGACAGGCTCTAAATTCAAAGAAGGAGTGAGAACTCTTCATCGAGCTGTGTCCCAGGTGAGAAAAAGAAGACACCTAGAGCTGCAGGAGGGTACCGGCCAAGGCTAGGGCTCCATCAGAGATGGACCGGCTTGCGTCACGAAACGAGAAATACATGTAAGCGCGGCAGCGAGGCTGACATTGATTCTTTTGAGCTAGGACACAGGATCTGAATTGCCTAGACATAGTAAGGCCTTGTTAAGTTTAATTCTCGTGGCTGCCAGAAAAGCAACTACAAGAAAATCAAAATCAAAATCAAACTCTAAACCAACTGCATCTAAAGTACTGAATATTATAAAAGAGATTAAAGAACTGGAAATGGGAAGGAGGAAATTATATATAAATACAAGGAAATCATGGGAACAATACATGAAGAATAATGTTCAGGAGGAGGAAAGAGATTTAAGGGAAGGCAGGAATTTAGTAGACGACCCCTAACCGGGAAAAGCCGAAAGATGATGATGATGATGTAATGTTAGACTGATGACAGTGAAAGAAAAATATATATGATATGTATAAAATATGAAAAAGGAATGACAGTCAATATGGTTTGTTTTCTTTTCTGTTAATGTATGCTTATCTACATCTTAAGTGATAATTCAACCAAGGTGTTAAAAAAAGGGCAGAAATGACCTAGCCAGACTACAGTTTTCACTGTGTAATACCCTAAACCTCTTGTAGTGAAGGTTCATGAGATATATATACAAATGATCTCACAAGGACATGCCAGTGTTTCAGCTACATGGATTCTGTATGCCCATGACTTTTAAGTCTTTATGGACACATTCAGGCCAATAAAGCCAAACCTCCACTAGCTGTAGGCATGCAGGTTTCTGCCTTTTTTTTCCCATTAGTACTGCATAAGTTTAGCTATACTTTTCACTGGAGTGGCTTTTGACAGCAGCGTTTTAAAATGTTGAGAGTGAGCACCCTGATGGTATGCAATACAGTTGGCGATCCACATGAAAGTTTTTAATATGTTTATAAACCAGGTAAGTCCAACAGACAAAGTGGCCCCTTTTTAGAAGCAATCTGAACACAGCCAAGTGACTTGCTCTCAGTCACAAAGTATGCAAATGGTGGCTAAAAGAATCAAATCTTTTTCCTTTCACTACAGAAAGCAGCTTTTAAACAGCTCTCACAGCCTTAATCCTCTGCAGTAGCGGTTAAGCAGGTTTGTTTGGTGACTACAAGCTCAACCTTCCCCAAAGCAAAGGAGGAAAACACCTGGTCCACTTTCCTAAACTCATGAACCCCTTCATGTAAAGCCCAAGCTGTGTGTGTGTGTGTGTGTGTGTGTGTGTGTGTGTGTGTGTGTGTGTGTGTGTGTGTGTGTGTGTGTGTGTGTGTGTGTGTGAATGGCCTTCTTTACTGGTTTTCACCTTAGCAAAGAAAATAAGGAGATTGGTGGAATGCTTCAGTGACAATTCAGAAGGCACTTTTGGGAGGAAATATGGACTTACTATGTTAAGCATCGAAACCCTGTGAAACCAGGGTTCCTTACACACAAGATCTGTAGCTCTGAAATCCAGCAAGCAGAAATGATTGCCATCAGAAAACATATCTACAGGATCTAAACTTACTGCCTTCTAAATCAGTATGCTTGCAAGTTAGATAGCCAAACCGATCAGTCAAGGGGGTTTAGGGCCAAGGAGCTCAGCTTTTCTTTAAAGGTGGGCAGAGATCTAGAACCACCTTTAAGGAACTGCCTGACAAAATGGCAGTAGGCCACAATTTCTCCCTCTGCAAGGTTACAATCACATAAAAACTTGACACATGCACTCTAACCCCTAATCTGAAATCTAAATTTTGCAAGTGCCTGAGAAAGGTAAAGATCACCTGCAAACTGACCAGCTGGGATGGCAACAGGTAAAGCTCTACACAAATAGATATCTTTTCCATTCAGAAGAGAGGTACAGAGGTGAGAGCACATGCATGTGTGCATACGTATGAATTTACCACCTGGAAAGCTTCCTGGAAAGCTTCCTGCAGGCTTTTAGCACTCCTGACATTGCATCTGGAAGGTCTGGTGTGATCAGATGCTCTACAGCAAAAGACAGGCCTTGAGGTGAAGCCAGCCACTGACCCAATTGTGAGGGACACCCTTGCCTAAAATGAGAAGTGTTTTCTCCATTCTCATTGACTTGAAAGTTTGAAAAGACACCTATCACAGTCTTTTTTTTCTTCACCAAATTTTGGGTTAAGGTGAGAAATCAGAGGGAATGAAAGGAAAGTGCAGAATAATCTCCTCTGCCATGGGATGGAGAACATGCAACATAAACTCACATTGACCCAAATGCACTGAGCAACATGGAAAACATTACTTTGGGTGGAAAATTCACAGAGTTTCAGAGTCCTTCACTCCTAGAACACCCAAACCAGGTAAATCTCTAGAATCTGTAGCTTTGAAAGAGAACTGAGAGCCAGTGGTTTAGGAAAACTGCCTGTAAATGTTTACTTCGCTGAAGATGTGAACTGCTCAAAAAGTGTTGCAAACCACCTCATGGTAAGGGTTAGGAGTGGGACAACTACAAATTCCTTTACTTGTACTACCCTCAACAGATTGGTCGATAGACTCAATAAGGTACGTCCTCCAGAAGCATTTTCCCCTCCAAGGCTTTTAGTGCCAAGCGAACTGCATGCAGCTACAGATGGTTCAAGTTCAGACCCATTTTCTAGGTCCACATATGGTTTATATGTGAATGCTAGGCTAACTGCTCAGAAATGCCATTTTAAGCCTAGCCAGTAACTTCAGGTTAGAATCCAACACTGTACCTTATTGTGTATAATGTGAAGCCATCCAGTCATTATGTCAAACCCACTTCTAGGGCGATCACCTTCCCTGAAACAGTGAGGATGCAAGGTGAGGCAAACATGTCAGTGCAGTACTTAGCAACAAGACCTGCAAGAGTTACAGATGAAGAAACAGAGACAGGATTCCCTGCGGAATGCTCTGTTGGAGATGCTGAGTGAGCGGATTAGACTGACTGGGTAGATGATATTTTTTTAGCTATGTTACACAACCGGAATTGCTTAGACATAGTAAAGCCTTGCTGAGTCTAATTATGGTGGCTACCAATAAGCAATTACTAAAAAATGGAAATCAAAGTCTAGACTAACTTTATTAGAAGTAGTAAATATAGCAACAGAGATAAAACAACTGAAATCGGAATCTTTAGAAAACGGAAGGAGCAAACTACATAGGAAAAATGGGAATTGTGGGAACAGTATATGTAAAGAAGGAATGCGGTTTAAGAGGCAGGATTTAAATGACTCATACGATCCTTAACTGACAATGACTATATAGATTATAAGTGATGCATAATGTTTGCAACTACAGTTGTTTCAATGGTATCTGTGATGTATAATGCTTGCAACTAAAATAGTGTCAAATGTTGTTTGTTTTCATTTATATAAATGTAAAATTACATATATCATACATGATAATTTAATAAAGATGTTTACTGTAAAAAAAAAAAAAAAAAGATGCACAAAGATGTTGGAAGACCATGCTAGGACTTAGCGACACAGACTGAATACCAATCTGTCAACATATGATGGACTCTGTAGCCACTGACAGTTCCCTGCAAGATTGGCATCCTCAGTGTACAAATGGTACCACAAAAAAGCTCTGGTAGTTATGAATCCCAGATGACAACCACAAGGCAGTCTACAGTTATGTCAGGAATCAACATGACAATACTCAGATCTGTTCTGAGTTGCAGCACAATGGCAATACATATACAGAACCACCTGATATTGCCAACATATTGGCCAACAACCAGTTCAGTGCGAACTTTACCCCCTTTCACCCCCTAAAGGGCCTATAACAATATCTGAGGAATGCCAAGTCCCTATTATCACAGCTACACAGGTAAAAAACGCACTGTCCAAAGCCAAGAATACAGCTCCCATGGGACCCGATAATATCCCTGGCTGTGTTCTGCATGAATTACAAAGTGAACTGGCACCACACCCGAGTAGCCTGTTAAATCACAGCCTCATTTCAGGCTTTGTTCCTACCGAATGGTGCACTACTATGGTCATCCCACTCCACAAAGGGGGAGAGACTACAGACCCTGGGAACTACTGCCCCATTAGCCTGATGAATCTGATATGTAAAACTATGGAGTCCATCATCATGGACTTTATCAATAAGGACATAAGGAATCTCCAAACTCTGGACCAGTCGTAGTTTGGGTTTGTGAAAGGTAGATCATGCCTTCTCAACCTGACAGACTCAAGTCTGTCACCAGAGCTGTGGATGAGGGCAAGGTAGTTCACACAGCCTACCTAGATCTTGACAAGGCCTTCAACACCATCCCTCACTCAGAAATCATAGACAGACTCACTAAACTAGGCAAAAACCCCTATGTCATAAGATGGGTTGCCAACTGGCTCACTAACAGAGCCCACACTGTGAAAGTAGCAGACTCCAAATCTGACTACCGACCATTTACAAGTGGGGTTCCACAAGGATCAGTCTTAGGTCCTCTCCTGTTTGGCATCTACTTCTCTGAAGTTCAAGCCAACAAAGAGGGACTCTGGCTGACCAAGTTTGCAGATGACTGCAAACTGGGAGCCATTATTGAATCTCCAAATGATGTAGACATTGTACAGAAAGGCCTCACTGACAAATGACTGGTGCCAGAACCAAGCTCAATGCCAAAAAGTGCATGGTCATTCCCCTTGGGAAAAATTTGGTGCCCATGAACTACCACATAGGCGGTAGTCCACTAAATACTGAAGGTGTGATAAGAGACCTGGGGACACAGGCTGACAGCAACCTCTCCTTTGATAACCATATTGCCACTGTAATCAGAAAGTCCTTCTATGTGGCACATCTCATTACAAAAGGTTTCTCATCCAGGAAGAAAGAGGTCATAATCCCCCCCCTACTCGTCCCTCATTAGACCTATTATAGAATACAATGCCTCATTTGGTATGTACTTCACTAGACACCTACAACTGGAAAGGCCACAAAAATACCTCACTAAGAGGATCTTAGGCTTAGACACATGCCCTATATGAACAGACTCAAATAATTCTAGCTATACTCTGTCTCTTATCGCCCACTTAGATGCGATCTCTGCTTGACCTACAAAGCCATGTCTGACCCAGAGCTGCTAGATATGCTACACCTAAAGAAATTCTAATCCCTCCATGCCACACGCTCCTGGGACCTAAACCTCATTACCACAATAAACAGAACATGTTGGAGAGACAGGTTCCTAACCCAGAGACTTCCCATACTCTGGAACAAACTTCCCATTCACTTCAAGCAGAGCACTTCACTGTCCCTCTTTTTATGAGAAATCTTAATGAGTGGATGGACAATAGGAAGTTCATCCCGGGGATCACTTCAGTGGCCTTGCTTGACGGGCACTGGGAACTAACTTTGGGTGGCATGATGCCAGGGAATCTTCTTGGGCTAGGCTTATATAGGCTCCAGGGCAGTTAGCCTAATACACACCTATGAACCTATGATGCAGAAGGCTGTTTATGCTGCACCCTCACATAAGTTGTCAAGTTCATGATCTATACATTTTCAGTGACTAGATGAGAGAAATCCTCTAAAATAAAACCATATTGGACTTCGCCCAGTTTAAAGTTCACCTCATGGAATTACAGCTCTACCAGTGTTCACTCCAGAAATGCACCCAGGGAGTCACTTGACAGGCTCATCACAGGACAGTCATCCTAATATAGGAATACATGGACCAGGACAGTCATCCTAATATAGGAATACATGGAAAGCCCTTCATCTTCAAGGTTCTGGTCACCTCTTCAAAAACTTTAGAAAACATTCCTGATGCAGAACAAAGCCCACATGACTACAATCCATAGTGAAAACGGATGCCACCCACAGCAAATCAAAGGAGTCTCCTGTGTGGACCCCAGACAATGATCTTCCAGAAATTGATATCCACATCTGGCAGGTATAATTTAGATGGTCTGCGATAACTGGGACCACTGCAAAATCACCAAGCACATCATGACGTACTGGACATAACTGCTGATATCACAAAAATCCAGGATATAACAGAAGCATGCTGGCCTCCTTTTGGAACCAGAATTAGGTGGAACAGCCTTGGCCTTGTTCCAAAGGACAGACACCCAACTATGGCTAATTTGAGAAACAGAGTCTAGGCTGTACCCATAAGAATAAGGAGCCCTTTCTAAGGAAGAATCTGTGATCCCTAAAACACGTCTATCTTCTAAAACCCAATCGTCTTCAGATGCAACTCTGCAAGCCACGGCAAATCTGGTGAAGACAACACCTACCAAAGGCAGCTATAGATAGTTAAGAAGGGCTGTGACTGAAACGTTAATGAAGCTTACTCTTCCTCAAAGCTGACTAGGCTGGTACCAGATAAAGCAACACAGTGTGTGATACTTGGCAGAATTCCTCTCTTTACAAAGATGCAGGTTATTCTTGGGGTTTAAGAGAAGTTGGCTGCACCTAGAAGATGTAAAGGGACAAAAGGATGCTCATACACAACCTTCATAAACAAAAAAACAGCCTACTTTTTCTTCAAGAGGTCACCAAACAGATCTTGCGATTTCTTAATTAATCAAATCCACCTTAAAATGGGGTATATGGGATAGTAATGAAGACTGTTTCAGGAAGGTCCTCCTATGCAGATACGCGTCTGATCCTGCAGCCCTAGCTATAGTGATACAGCAGTCAAAACTGCAACAGACTACGTGGAAGCCCACTTTGGAAAGTACAGTCTTGAAAACTTCCTTCTTGGGCACTGAGGAAGAAAAGCTTACCCAGCACAACAGATTGATGAGGAATGGAATCTGGAAACTCTCTGACCCACCAATGTCAAAATGTTGTGGTCAAGAGTTCTATACTAGACTAAGGAGATACCACAGGCATCTGCCAAAGGGTGTTTTGTTGAGATCTCAGCTTACATACAGCATGCACTTCACTAAGAGGTGTTAGTTCATGTGTTTCCAAGCTGCATGTAGGTCACCCTGATAATTGGCTCATAAGTGTCACATAGGAGGAATGACTCAATATGACAAAGACTCTGTTTGCAAATGCCTGTATTACCATGTTCCACCAGACTTCACTCTACCTGATGCCAAAGGCCTAAACTACGATCCCTTGTATTTATACATGTAAATGACCATGGGCTGTCAGACTCTGACAGGCCCAGTGGCAAATTTGGAAAGGGCAGTTCTTGGTACAGAGTATGACCAGCACCCAAAAACAGGTAACATGAGAGGTCAACTCCACAGGATCAGACTGGTTGTGCTCATGCTCCTGAGTGATCAGGAGAAGGGTGTTGGCTACACCATATCCCTGCATAAGGAGGGATCCAGGAATGCACCTCCTCCAAACCTCTTTTTGTCCACTACAACAAAAAAATGGGTCAGGGCTAAAATCCTCACTAGTACAGAAGCTGTCTGCTATATGCTGGGTTTAAGGTACTACTTATGGAAAAGACGGACTCCAGGAAAGCTTGAATGAAGCAGGCCCTTCAGATTTTCTATATCCTTCTGATGGTGCACTGGCAGACATCTAAGACTATGTAAGAGGGCCCTGCTGCTTCCTGCAAGAAGAAAGTTCAACTGCTCTCATTCTTCTGGTACAGAAGCAAGCCAATAGGTTCTCTCAAACTTCTGCTGGGGCCATATTGAATAACTGACTTAATGGCAGTGCTTCCTGTTGTGCTCTTTTCCTAGATGGTATAGAGGATGCCTAACATCTAAACTATGCAAGCAAAAGAAAAGAATCACAAAGTAAACTGGCAGGCTCAGGTGTTAGGTTTGCTCAAGTGCTATATGAAGTACTCAAGCACACCTAACATCCAAGCATGCTAGTTTATTTCCAGATTCTTTTCTTTTGCTCGCATATTTTAGATGTACCTAGTTTATATAAAAAGGTGTGTGCCAGTACAAGTTGAACTCTACCCCAACCATGGGAAAGTACAGCTCTAGAAACTTACTGTGACACAAGGGAAATATTGCCAGCCCATCTATCTGGAATTTGGTAAATAATTCTATGTCATTTGTGAATATTGATATGATTTATCTAGAGCTGTACGTTATGTACTGAGCTAAGATGTATCCACACAGTTTACCCTGCTGGAACACAAAAGATTAACCTGCAAAATTTAAGAGTAGTTGAGGTTAAGTTACTTTATAGCTGGGTCATAAACAAAAGATGTTATCTCTCAGTTTCAGTTCAGTAGTGCAGACAATGTCTAGAGCTAGAATTTTTTGTATTGCCTTGAAAGAGAAATAATTACTAGGTTTCAAATGTAAAAGCGTTTTATTGTTTTACGACTACCAAGATCTGCATACATCTGAGATATATGTATTTTTAACACAAAAATGTTAAATTCTGTTAACTTCTGTTTTAGCCTGAGAACTGAAGTTAGGAAACAAAAAGTGATGTCATCCAAGTTAACCCAGCAGTAAAATGCAATATTAATTTAAGAACTCTCAGAGAGAGACTGTGCATTTTATATTTTGTCTTGGACCTAACAAGAACATCCGCTCATCATTACCATCTGCACTTGCCTCGCTGCAAGTAAGACTTGGGGCATAGTATCTCTTTTAAATATAGATAGGAATATAGTAAAGGTTAGTTTAGATGTTTTCTGCATTTATGTGAGACTGCCCTGTCATGTTGTTTTAAAATATTTTCTGTGATTTTGAACTCTGAAGCTATTGTGTTGATTTTACTGAGTACTGTCTTGTCCTATTATTTATTATAAAATATATTTAAAGCTATCTTTGTGGCTGATATTTGTGAGAGATATTTAAGCTCTTAGAGTACATGCACATGTATTTGGTGACACTGTACAGGCCACTCATAAATAGCCTTGCAAGTCTTGGTCAGACTACCATTTGGATAATAGTAACATTGCACAGTAGGATTGGACACCCTTTGTAAGTGCCTTATAGTAGCTGATAAGTGAGAGTTGGTGGCAGTGGAATCTACCTTATAGTATGGGCAGAAGGTGGCATAGCTATTAAACTGTGCCAGCCTTTCCCAGGTGTGTGTGTGTGTGTGCTTGTATATAAATCAAATCTCAAATAGCGTGTGTGTGTCAGCTACTTAGGTAGGGACACGAAGCACTGGTTTGACAGAGTGCGCTGGATGTCTTGACTTGGCCACTCAGCTGAGACCTTAACCTTATAGCTGTGCCAGTGGGGAGTCTTATTGGGGATCTGGGAAAAGAGGGAGAAACCAGCCCCAGACTGCCTGTGATCTCCGTGTGCCTTAAGGGAAACTGCACTTTACTGTGTGTGTACTTGTCATCTTCCCAGTGTGTATTGCCCCCTAGCTGTTGCTAGTGGTGAGGACTGAGGCTCCTTGACTACTGGGTCAGTGCAGGAGCATCACATATTAATTGTTTGGCAGTGGTGAGATATCCACATCACATTTTAATTGGTTGACAGTGATGAAATAGCCACATCACATATTAATTGGCTTGTAGTGGTGTAGATATTGAATTCCTGTAGCCTGTGTACAGCGGTCACTGAAGGTGTTTGTACTCTCAATCAGCCACACAGTGAACATTCAGAGTTTCACATCACAATTGTTTTATTTATTTTTTTGGTAATTTAGTCAGGGAGAGCAGGCAAAAATGTCAGCAGAGAAGTATGGCAAGTTGACAAAGAGCCAGTTGGCTGAGATATGCCAGATGCCAGGCCAACCTGACTAAGGCAGAAATAACTGTAGCTTTGGGCAAAGCTGCATCGCAGACCAGTGATCAGGAAGACAACCAGGCTGGCCTTGGAGATGTACAACTCTCATTAATGGACAGCTCAACCTTTACACAGAGAACTTAACAATCCATCTGGAGTAAGTGGGACTTGAGCAGGAGCCCAAGCATTTGGAAATAGAAGCAGCAGAGAAACTGAAACATCTAGAGGCTGAGAAAAATTAGAAACTGCGACATCCAGAGGCTGAGGAGGAGGAGAGGCAGAGGCAACACGAAAATGTGATGCTGACTCTTTGCCAGAGTCATGGAGGTAATGGGGAAGGGAGTAACCGAACCCCAGAAGCAACAAAGGTTCAGTAAATGTATTCCACGATTTACAGAGGGGGATAATTATTCATATGTTTGAGAGGGTATGTAAACAGTATAATGTTGACCAAGGGCTCTGGCTCTGGGTATGGCTCCTGTCCCCCTTACTCCATGGTAAAGCTGTAACTGCTATTTCAAAATTGTCTGATACTGATTGCTTAAATTATAATATTGTAAACAAACTGTCTTTTAGAATGCTTTATGTTAACACCTGAAGCTTATAGAAAAAAGTTTCATGAGCTTAGATGTAAGGCAGATGAAAGTGTGTGTGTGTGTGAATATATTGCTGAACTAAGTACTTATTTTCATAGGTGGATGAGCAGATGTCAGGTCACCACTTTTGAAGGACTGGTAGACCTTTTGGTAAGAGAACAAGCCCTTGGCTCTTTGCCTGAGGACATGGGAATCTGGTTAGCTGACAGACAATGAAATACTGCAATCCCTTACAGAACCAAGATGCTATCCACCAAACAAAGGAAGCCAATCTGGTGGTCCCCTTCCATAAACAAACTCTACAACAGAAGAAAGAAACTGCTGCAAAAGAGAGTAAAATTCCATGACTGGAGGAATTCTCTGGTCAGCCTCAGTAAGAAGCTGAGATCCCTCATAAAATCCTCAAAAGCTAGTTACGAAAACAAAATCTCCACTGATTCTAAAGACAACCACAAAGCATTCTATAGCCATGTCAAGAATCTCAATGGCAACACTCAGATCTGCTGTGAGTTACAGGCACAATGGCACTAAATATACAGAACCAACTGATATTGCCAACATCCTAGCAGACAGGTTCAGTGCTAACTTTACCCCCCTCTCATCCCCTAAAGGGCCCATCTCTATACCAAAAGAATGTACAGTTCCTATAATCATGGCTGCACAGGTAAAAAAACACTCCCTAAAGCCAGGAACACAGCATCCATGAGACCTGAAAACATCCCAGGCTGCGTTCTACACTAACTACAGAACTAACTGGTCACCCCACCCAAGTACCATGTTCAATCATAGTCTCATCTCAGGCTCTGTGCCCACTGAATGGCGCACAGCAATGGTTATCCCACTCCACAAAGGGGAGCCACCACGGACCCTGGGAACTACTGCCCCCATTAGCCTGATGAGCCTGGTCTGCAAGGCTATGGAATGTATTATCATGGAACTTATAAAAAATGACACTGGTAATCTCCAAACTCTGGACCCCACCCAGTTCGGGTTTGTAAAAGGCAGATCATGTCTCCTAAACCTGATAGAGTTCTTTGAAGCAGTCACCAAATCCGTAGATGAGGGTAAGGTGGTTCACACAGCCTTTCTAGATCTTGCCAAGGCATTCAACACCACCCCCACTCTGGAATTATAGATAAACTCACTAAACTAGATAAAATCCATATGTCAAAAGATGGGTTGCCAACTGGTTCACTGACAGAACCCACACTGTGAAAGTAACAGACTCCAAATCCAACTTCACACCACTAACAAGTGGAGTACCACAGGGTTCAGTCCTGGGTCCTCTCCTGTTTGGTATCTACTTCTCTGAAGTACAGGCTAACACAGAAGAAGTTTGCAGATGACTGAAAACTACGAGCCATAATCAAAACTCCTAACGATGTGGACATCCTACAAAAAGGCCTCATGGAGACAGATGCCTGGTGTCAAAGCCATGGCCTCAAGCTCAATGCCAAAAAGTGCATTGTCATCCTTTTTGGTAAAAACTCTGTACCCATGAACTACCACATAGGCAGTAGTCTACTTAATACCGAAAGTGTGATAACAGACCTTGGGACACAGGTGGACAGTAGTCTCTCCTTTGATAATCACATCACCACAGTAGACAGGAAATCCTTCTACATGGCACACCTCATCACAAAAGGTTTCTCATCCAGGAAAAGCGAGGTCATTGTTCCCCTCTACTCGTCACTCATTAGACCCATTATAGAGTACAATGCCCCTTTTGTTATGTACCTCACAAGATATCTACAACAACTGGAAAGGCTGCAGAAATACCTCAAAAAAAGGATTACTGGCCTCAAACAGATGCCCTACGCAGACAGTCTCAAAAAAATTCCAGCTTTACTCAGTCACATATCGCCTACTCGGAGGCAATCTCTGCCTATCATACAAAGCTATGTCCAACCCAGAGCTGTTGGACATGCTCCACTTAAAGAAATCCCAATCCCTCCGAGCTGCATGCTCTAGGGACCTAAACCTTGTCACCACAATAAACAGAACATGGAGAGAGAGATTCCTGTCCCAGAGACTTCCCATACTCTGGAACAAACTTCCTATCCATATCAAACAAAGCTCCTCATTAGTACTGTTCAAGAAAAATCTTGATGATTGGATGGGAGATAGGAAATTCACCCCGGGTATCACTTCTGTGGCTCTGCTCAACAAGGGAACAGGAAAATAATTTTCTTAGGTGGCGAAAGCCAGGGTACCATTTGGCTAGGCTTATATAGGCCCTAGGGCCAATAGCCTAGTATCTACCCATGAACTTATGAATCTATGAGTTGGGGAAGAAGGAAGACCTATACCTAAGCAAGCAGGACATCACTGCACAGGAAAGGGACACCCCTTGATACTCATGGGTCTACAGGAACCCATGGTGGGCAGCCCAGACTGCTCCAATAGAGTCTGCCAGTAGTAGGGGAAGACACTAGTCCAGGTACACACCCATGACCAAGGGTTAAATGCTTTAAATGCGACCAGTGGTGTCATGTAGTACATAGATCTTCATGGAATCAAGGTGGGGAACAAAAGGTGGGAGAGCTGGTAAGTGGGAATGACAAAATGCCAGCAGTACGTTGTCTCAAGACAACAAAGGTACCAAACTACCACAAAAGGTTATATTCTATCTTAGTAAATGGGAAAGAGGCCACTGGTAAGAGAGAGACAACCTCTGACCTAACCACTGTGAACCCTGCAATGGTTAAAGAGGAGCACTACTTGCCTGGCAGTCTACACCAGTCAGAGCTTTAGGAGAGACCCCAATCCAAACACCTTTGGCTAGAGTTCACCTTGACTGAGAGGGTGGAAAAGGAAACCAGCAAGTAGGTGTGTTTGAATATATCCCTGCAAATGGGAATGATTTTGATAATGCAGTACCCTGTGTGCATGCAGTTACAAACAGTCAGGCTTGGAGACCAGCATGTGGGTCTGGAAGCCTGGGGGAGACCCAGACAGACTGCACACTTGCAGCCAGGACTGGTGAGGTGGTTACTTCAGGGAGGGAGCTACCCTGCAGCAGTGAGACTGAAGTTGAGCCATAGCTGCTTGTAGGCACTGATGTTCCCTTGGCCAGAGTGACTGTAAGGGCAGAGGTGAGTAGTAGTAGTACCCAGGCTGACAGTGAGGCACTGCTGTCAGAGGATGCCAGACGTCCTGTGGAAGGGGAGCTAGGAAGGGTTACAAAGAGAGAGAGATGAGACAGGCACAGCTCTCAGACCCTACTTTACAAGGACTGTGGGAGGTAGCTAGTGAGGCACCTGAATCTTAAAGGAAGGGGTAATCTGTATAATGGGACAAAAGGCTACTGTATAGAGAGTGGACCCCTGAGGGAGGGCTAGAGGGTGAGAGAATACAGCAGTTGGTAGTGCACAGAGCCTATCGTCTGGCACTTCCAGCCATAGCCCATTATATTCCCTTTGCAGGTCATATGGGCATAAAATGTACAAAGTAACATACTATGCAGAACTTTTATTGGCCTGGGATTTCCAGAGATGTAACAGGGTACTGCAGGACCTGTCAGTACTGCCAAAAGGTAGGCAAGGCAGGAGACAAGGTGAAAGCTCCTTTAATACCTTTGCCTGTGGGTGAGGAGCCATTTCAGAGGGTAGCTATGGATATTGGGAGGCCTCTGGAGTACAGGTTCCACAGGGAAAATGTATATTCCCAGTGGCAGTATATCATAGTACCAGATACAAGAAGCAGTGGCTCTATCTTTCATTGAGGCAGAAAAGGTGGCAAATGCTTTGTTAGAGATTTTCAGCAGGGTAGGTTTCCCAAAAGAAATACTGACTGACAGAGGTGCCAATTTCATATCAGACCTGCTGGCTTGTCTGTGGAAGTACTGTGGGGTGAAGTACCTAAAGACCACCCCCCTACCATCAACACACTAGTGGTCTTGTTGTGAGGTTAAACTCTACTCTCAAGATGATGCTACGGGCATTTGCAGATGAGTTTAAGAGGAGTGGGACAATTATTTGCCCCATCTGTTTGCTTACAGAGAGGCTCCACAGGTTTTTCACCCTTAGAGTTGCTGTATGGGCACAGGATGAGGGGACCTCTAGATTTGATTCAAGATGAGTGGGAGGGTGCGTGTGAATCCCAAAAGGAGTCTGTTGTGGCATATGTCCTAAACCTCACGGCAAGGCTCAGGGAACTTGTGGGCTTGAGCCAGGAGAACCTGGCAGAAGCCCAACAGCAGAAAAAGGTCTGGTATGACAGGAATGCCCGAGCTAGAAAGTATGTTGTAGGGCAGCAAGTAATGGTTCTCATTCCTGTCAGACACAAGCTCCAGGCAGCTTGGGAGGGACCCTACAAGGTGGTAAGGAAGGTCAGCGATGTTAACTACATGGCAGAACTGCTAGGCAGGGGCACAAACTGTACCATGTAAACATGATGAAACCTTACCATGACAGGGAGGCCCTTGTGATAAGTATTTGCTGTATTTAAATATGATAGCAATGCAAAAAAGAAAAAAGTCACTGGCTTAGCAATGCTGAAACCTTTTGTTTAAACACACAAAGCTTTCGGATACCAATCCTTCTTCAGTGTGATACCAGAAAAAATACATAAACAATTAAATAACAACTAACTGTAGTCACAAGGCACAGCCCAACCAATCATAAAGTAAAAACAATTAGTCCATAAAATAAACAATTTCAAACAATTGTTTGTTTAAGAACATGTTTAATGCTAACCATTTTATTGATACCAGGTTCATGGTCTGCCCTGAATTATCCAAGCATATTCTTTTAATTCTAAACTTTGTTCATATCACCCCCCCTTAGACTTTTATGCAATATATCAATCACTCTAAATGTAAAGACATGCTGAACACCATTTTCATCTATATGCTTAGCCAAAGCATTTGTTAATACAGCTCTACGAATATCGGACCTAAGTTCGACTATATGGTCCCTCAGCCTTCTAGTTGATTTCTCTATACAGAAAGTAGAAAGGCTTTTGTAATTAATTAGCCAAATAAACTACATTATGATGTATTACAAATAGCTCCACATTTGAAGGTAAATTCTTGCTTTGTCACAGGGTGTATAAAATATTGCTACTACATATTGCAGTGCAACAAGAGCAGTTCAAACATGGATGTGTGCCTGGCCTATTAAAAATTAAGTGTTTTCTATTAAACTGTACATCCTTATAACAATTTATTTTTTAAGTCAGAACAATTTCTATAAGCGAAAGATGGTTGATCAGATATATACTGTGAAAATTCAGTTAATACTTTCAAAATATTCCAATTATTTGGTACAATTTCTTTAACAGCAGAAGTACATCTATTATATATAGTCACATATCGTAGGGGATGTGTCTCAAAGGATGTTCTAGTAAATAGTATCATTCAAAAAATACAGTTTAGCAATATTTTGTCTTTCTTTTATAACATCATTCCTTTCCTTATGTAACATATGTATACTGTAACCTCTTTCTTGAAACTCAGTTGTCATATCATGCATCCGATAGGTGCAAATATCATCTTTGATGCTAAGTCTATTTACACATAGGTATTGGCTTTTTACATTCCCTTTAAAGGTATGCTGAGCATGCATACTTTTTTCTATGTAAATATTTATTCTTATGTTCAGTCTTCTTATAAACACTAGTATGCATTTCAGAACCATTATAAGTTAGACTAACATCCAAAAAATTAATTACGGCAGCTGATGAGTTCATGTCAAACCTTAAGAATTCAGTTGTTTGATTCAAAAATTAAAAAAACTGAAGTTCTACATATTCACCAGACCATATAAAAACACATCATTCACAAAACGTTTATAAAATTTAACCTTAGAAGAAAACATTTCAGGACCATTATAAACAAATGTTTCTTCCCACTGACTAAGTGTCAAATTAGCATAGGTGTTGGTGATGCCTAAGAACCCATCGCTACCCCTGCATTCTGATGATATAATTGTTCATTAAATAAAAAAGATTGTTTTCAAGCACTAATTCAAGAAGTTCACAAAGTTTTAATTTCACTGCCCCTGTACCGGCCATACTGGCATAAAATATCTCTAATTACATTCAATCCATACTGATGAGGAATGATGGTGAACAATGATTTTATATCCAAAGTGACAAAGAAAAGACCCGCATTCACTAGATTGATACCATTCTGAAAATTTAGTCAAAAAATCACCAGTATCTTTAACAAAACTTTTAACATGCATCAAAAACTTACTTAAAATATTCTGCAAATACAGGGAGATGGGTTCAGTTGCCCACCCTCTACCTGATATAATGAGTCTCATAGGGGGAGAAGATAAAGATTTATGGATTTTCGGCAGACCATTTAACACAGGAATCTTGGGACAAGAAACTTTGAAGTAGTTAAACACGTCAATCGATATATTATTCATAGCTTGCAGTTCAAACATACTCATATTTTTATGACTAATGCAATTAGTAACATCAGTATAAGTTATTTGTTTAAAAACCAATTCATCAGAAAGCAACTCATTAACTGAGCATACATAGTCACTGCGATTCACTACTACAATGCCCACACCTTTATCTGCCTCTTATATTTTCGCTCTTTTGCAATTTCATCAATGCCTCTGATTCTAATTTAGACAAATTATAAAACTTCTTAAAGGCATCTCGTTTATACAAGTCATATAACTGTTGTTCACAGATATTATATGGAAGGCTGTAATAACAGGATTATTAACAGGTATGAACGCACTTTTCTGCATACCTGAGAGCTCATATGCACAGAATTATTAAAACATAGCTTTAAATTCAAGTTAAGTGTGAACACTTTCAAATCAGTAAGAGCGCTCACCAAATTATCCTTCTGTGCAGGTATAAATTTCATACCTCAACTAAGCAAGCTACTGTCAGCATCAGACAGCTCTAAATCAGATAAATTAACCACAGGGCAGTCATTAGATAATGCTAGTTTGCCTTGCTCCATGTTTGTGGGCCATTGCATATTCCTCCACCTCTCTTCCTGCTGCTGGACCACTGTCTGGATAAGTTCCATTTGTGATTGTTCATTTTCTCCAGAAGATGCAATTGTATGACTGGTGGAGCCCTCTGAAAATCCTCAGATCTCAGGCTATCTCAGTTGTTTGTTTTCCTTATTTTTACTTTATGATTGGTTGGGCTGTGTCTTGTGACTACACATTGGTTATTAAATCGTTTGTGTATTTTATCTATTATCACACTGAAGAATGATTGGTATCCAAAAGATTTGTGCGTTTTAATAAAAGGTTTCAGTGTTGCTAAGCTGTTGACTTTTTTCTTTTTTATTTGCAGTACAAGGCAGGAGGAGTCTGAGGGGATCTGTGGCTGCAAAGAGACAGCCAGCCAAGTCCCAAATTATTATGATGGTGCCTGGGGATGTAGGCCTACGATGGGACAGTGCAGCACTGTACAGCACTGTACTGGGGTCAGCAATGCCAAAGCAGCTGGACTCTCAAGACAGGCAATGGGGCAAGGTATCCCCCGACAGTCAACCCTCTCAAGCGACATTTCTCAAGGGTCACTTGAAAAACTAGCTTGAGTTTTCGGGAAGGAAGAAGTGTGACACAAAGTAAATATTACCAGCCCAGCTATATGGAATTTTATAAATAATTCTATGTCATTTGTAAATACTGATATGATTTATACAGAACTGTATGTTATGAACAGAGCTAAGATGTATCCACAGTGTACCCTGCTGGACCACAGAAGATTAACCTGCAAAATTTAAGAATAGTTGAAGTTACTTTATAGCTGAACCATAAACAAAATATGTTATCCCTCAGTTTCATTTCAGTAGCAGACACAATGTCTAGAGTTAGAAGTTTTTGTATTGTCTTGAAAGAGAAATAATTACTAGGTTTCAAATGTGAAAGCGTTTTATTGTTTTACAATTTCCAAGATCTGCAAACATCTGAGGGATATGCATTTTTAACACAAATATGTTAAATTCTGTTAGTTTCTGTTTTAGCCTAGGAACTGAAGTCAAGTGACAAAAAGTGATGCCATTCAAGTTAACCCAGCAGTAAAATGTGATTATAATTTAAGAACTCTCTCAGAGAGAGACTGTGCATTTTGTATTTTATCTTGGACCTACAAGAACATCCACTCATCATCACCATTTGCACTTGTCTTGCTGTAAAGTACGATTCATGGGATAGTATCTCTTTTAGACATAGATATGAATACAGTAAAGATTAGTTTAGATGTTTACTGTATTTATTTGAGACTCTCCTGCAATGTTTTAAAATATTTTCTGTGATTTTGAACTCTGAAGTTACTGTGTTGATTTTACTGAGTATTGTCTTGTTCTTTTACTTATTATAAAATATATTTAAACTAAATCTTTGTGGCTGATATTTGTGAGACATATTTAAGCTCTTAGAGCACTTGCATGTGTATTAAGTGACACTGCACAGGCCACTCCTAAAAAGCCTTGCAAGTCTTGGTCAGACTACCATTTGGATAACAGCAACATTACATAGTAGGATTGGACACCTTTTGTAAGGGCCTCATAGTAGCTGATAAGTAAGGGATGGTGGCAGTGAAAACTAGCTTACAGTCTGGGCAGAAGGGGGCATAGCTAGTAACCTGTGACAGCCTTCCCCAGGGGTGTGTGCGTTTGTATATAAATCAAATCTCAAAGTGTGTGTGTGCACGTGTGTGTGTGCGTCAGCTACTTGGGCATGGACATGAAGCACTGGTTGGATAGAGAGGTTGCTGGAGGTCTTGGCTTTGCCCCTCAGCTGAGATCTTAACCCTACAGTTGTGCTAGTGGGGAGTCTGACTGGGGATCTGGAGAAAGAGGGAGAAACCAGCCCCAGACTGACTGTGATCTCTGTGTGCCTTAAGGGAAATTGTACTTTACTGTGTGTACTTGTCATCCTCAAAGTGTGTACGTCCCCTAGCTGTTGCCAGTGGTGATGATTGAGGCTCCTTGATTACTGAGGCAGTGCAGGGGGATCACGCTTACTTTAACTGTAGATGCTCAAATATGCTCACTGTTGCAGTAATAGTTCCCTCCCAATACTTATTGGCATCCCAGGCAAGATCTTTATCGAATTGCTCACTTCTGCAGTAGTGCTAACATTTGGGAAGATTCCCAAAGTTTATGAACTGGAAGGTGACTGACCCATGGAAGGTTTAGACAGCAACAGCCCTTATAAGATGGATGAGGTAAATCTTGTCCTGTCTCTGGAGGTAGTGTCCAGGCTGCAGTGCTTTAAAAGGTGTGAAAAGGTGGCTAGATAACTGCTGCCAGAATGGCCTGGCTGCTGATACCTCTTAAGAAGGCAGGGCAGTTGCTGCTGTTTTTGTGCAGTGTGCCCTTACAGAGTCTGGGTCAGTTTTACCATAGAAAAAGCAACAAAAGGAGCTAAAATGGCAAAACATTTTGAGATAGTTTGGTTTGAGACAGGCTTGCCACCCTTTCCTTTACAAAGGCTATAAAGAATTTATTTTCTCTACTACTAGATTTTTATACGCAAAATCTCAGTTGCATATGCGCGTCCTGGGAATGGATGATCTTTTCCATTTTGTTCTGTGGAGTAGGGAAGAAAGATGGGAGGTTAATAGCCTGACTGAATTAGACCTCTGACACCACCTTAAGCATAAAGATGGTGCTGGTGCACAGAGTTAGTCTATTACTGGGGAAAACAAAAAAAAAGTTTGCTCAAACATAAGAGCCTGCTCAAACATAGGTGCCTGAACTTCAGACATTCTTCTGGCAGATGTTATGGCCACGAGGACATCAATTTTCCCTGTTAAGCATTTTGAGGGTGTTGCTGCTGCTATTTCAAATGGTTCTGAGATTAACTTTCCCAACAGGGAAAGTCCCATGTATGACAGATGATCATGGCTGCAATATCCCTTTAAGGAATCATTTTACTCAAGCTCCTCCCTACCCACAATACCTGCTCCTACTGCCTTCTCCAGATTGAGAATGCCAAATTTATACATACAACTGTAGTTAACAAGAGACACATGAAATTAAATGATGGTCCACTCACAGAGCCCTCAAAAGTGACAAACTCGTGGGGGAAGGTCAGGTTGTTTCAGTGTTTAGACAGAGACCAGAGAAATGTTTCAATACATAACTTGTATATTTCTCATACCCTGTCCTGCTCATGGAACATCAGGACACAGTACCCAACTAATACAGATAGCCTGGCCCAGCAAACCTCCAAGAACGGTTGCTCCAAAGGATGTTCTCTTTCTAGAAACAGAATCAAGACTGTAATGTTTAGGGAAGGTACATAGAAATGACCAGGTAGCTGCTGCTGTCATCTCATCAAGCAGAAGGTTACATAAGAAAGATGTGGAGGGAGCTTGAGGCCAAACAGAGCTCGCCTTTGGAGGAAAGTACAGCTGCCTGCCTGTTGGTGTGTAACAAAATGAAATACAATCTGAAATCTGTTTCACCAATGCAGCCTTGCTAATTTTTGACCCAGTCTAGGAGCTTAACAGCTGACAAAAAGTTTGTTCTTCATCTTTTCTTAAAAAAAAAAAAAAAAAAAAACTTTGTGCTGTTTGAGTTTTCTATGAAAATCCAAACAACGTAAGAAGTATTCTCCTTTATTTGTGTACTTAGGAAAAATACTAAGTGAATACACTGATTTAGATTACACTGGGCAGCTACTTTGTCATAAAGTAAGGCTGTGTCCTAAAAGATACCCAGTGTTGATGAAAAACAGTGTAGGGATACTGCAAAGATGGGGCTTGATCTCAGCAACTTTTCCTGCTGGTGTAAGAACTACCAAAGAAACTGTTTTTCATGACAAGAATTTGAGATCAGTTGAACCAGCTGGTTCAAAGACTGGTCTAGCTAGACACTCCAGCACAAAGTTAACGTCCCGGGCTGGAACTGGTCTGAATAATGGAGGTCTGCAATGCAAGACCCCTTAATGAGGGCAATAGATGAATGAGCTGGAAACCCCTTGTGAAAGCAGAAAATTACCGACAAATGGACTTTGAGGAGCAGCTTGCTCCATTTTTTGTGCAATTCTGTACGAAAGGCTTACAATTCCCCTAAAGGTGCTGAAATAAGCAAGTGTGTCTGACACAAGCCAACTCTGAGACCAGCTGACATAATGGTTAAGGTATTTGTCTCCCATGCACAAGGTACAAGGTTTGATCCTGACCTGCTGCCAATGCCTGTATGGAGCTTGCATATTCTCCCCATCTCTCTGTGGAGTTCCCCCACCACTCAAAAACATGCTGAATATTTCCACCTTAAACTTACCCAAGAATGGAGTTGTAGATAGCAGCAGACTCTAGAAGATGCCCTATATGAGGATTAGCTGTATAGACCAATCACTTTGGCCATCAACTGTGGTGTGCAGTATCCTCTGGACAGAACAACACTGATTACAGATTGCATACTGCATCAGGGCTAGCCAATCAATGGTGCAAAAACTGGTTCTAGGTGATTCAGTTGTGTTGACTAACATCACCAAATGGGCATGATTATCTCCCGCTGATAAGATGGTTGAGGACTCAGCCTACTTAGACCTATGCTAGGGATCCATGATAATGGTGAGGGGAGTATGTGCCCTTATTGGCCAGTATGTCCTCACCATAAGGCCCAAGCACCCCTGGGTCAATAAGCTACTGGCCCAGCTGGTGCCCAGCTGCCCAGCTTGGGTTACCTGGGATAGCTCTGCTGAGCAAAAACTGGCAGCAAAGCCAATCGACTTGCCAAATATGAACTAAGAATTGGTACACTTAATGTAGGATCACTTACAGGACACAGCTTGGAAGTGAATGACATGATGGCAAGGAGGAGGCTGGACATCCTACATATCCAGGATCTGAGATGCAAGGTCATTGCAGCAAAATCACCTGGCCTGGGGTCCAGAGTCTACTACTCAAAAAGACAGATCAAAAATGTTGTGAGAACTGTGATAAGGGACAGACTTCAGAAGACAATGAAGGATATCATCAGAATTAGTGACAGACTCGTATAACCTCAAGACTCCAGGGAAAGGATTGGGCACTTTTCATAATCTCACACTATGCCACACAGCAAGGCTGTGATAGTGAAGAAAAGAGTACATTCAGACAGCAGGATCTACTACGCAAAGCAAGACAACACAAATTGGTGTTGATAATGGGTGACCTGAATCCACATATCAGGACAGACAAAAGAAAAGGATATGAGGACTGCCTGTGCCCATTTAGGTGGGGCAAACGTAACAAAGGAGAGGCCATTGTAGACCTGTCTGGCAAATGGCTTGATGGTGACCAACACATGGTTCAGCAAGAGAGAGACACACACACACACACACACACACACACACACACACACACACAAGATCACATCCAAGAGTGGCCAACATGCAACTCAGGTAGACTTCCTCCTAGTAAAGAAAGGGCACTCAAGTAGAATCAGCAATTGCAAAGTCACCCTCAGTAAAACAGCCCACAGCATAAACCTGTCATTGCCACAATCAGCTGCAAGCAGGGGTTATAGAAGGCTTTACGGTCAACAGAGACAAGGCTGAACACCTGTAAGTTGATTGGAAAGAAAGTACAAGAGTCCACGTTGAGCAAATAGATGGAGTTGAAGACGATTGGCATTGCTTCAAAACAGCATGTGTAAGGGACTATAGAACAGAAATGCATCTCAGCCAGGTATGGAGATAAGGTATATAAAGAAAGTTGGTGCTGAAATGCAGAGGTCCAGAAAGTCACCAAAAGAAAGGAGTACATGAAAAAGTAGGAGACAGAACAGATGGACCAGGCTAAGAAGGAATATTGACTGGCCAACAAAGAGGCTAAGAAAGGAGTTGCAGTAGCAATGAACAAGGCATAAAAGGCACTCTACCAAGTTCTGGAAAGTGACTCAATAGATGGCACAAAGAAACTATCAGGTTGTAAAGCAAAGACAGAAAAATAAAGAAGATAAGGGATACCAGCAACAACCTGCTCACAAGTTCAAAGGACATCAAAGGCAGATGGAAGGAGTACTTCCAGCAGCTTCTGAATGAAGAAATTCCCATAGAAACTATATTATCCCAGACACAGCCAACAATGAAAGAGGAGGCAGCACTCACCCTAAAGGACGAACAACATTAAAGAAAATAAAGTCAGGAAAAGTAGCAGGCTCAGAAGAGGTCACGGTTGATAGGATCAAGGCATTGGATGACATAAGGGAGAAATGGCTCCTGAGGATACTCAAAGCAGTATGGAGAGAAAGGCGTATCCCAGATGACTGGAAAATAAGCATACCAGTGCCAGTGTACAAAAACAAAGGAGACATCCACAACTGTGGGCAGTACAGGTGTGTCAAACTCCTGTAACACTGCATGAAAGTTCTGAACAGGGTGATTGACAAATTAATAAGAGTATTAGAAAGCAGGATGGGAGATGAGAATTTCAGATTCAGATCAGGATGCAACACAACTGATCTGATGTTTGCAGTACTACGTATTCCTAGACTTGGAGAAAGAATATAAGGTCCCAAGAAAAATGATTTATGCAGTCCTTTGTTGGTTTGAAGTTCCAGAAACATTGGTAAGATTACTGTAGGCTATGTACAAGAACCCAATGACAAGTACAAATAGTGCTCAATCTTACAGAGGGATTTCTCAGTTGCAGTGGGTGTGCATCAGGGTTCAGCTCTGAGCCCACTGCTGTTCATGGACTACAATAGCAATCAGGTTGGAGGGGACAGATCAACAAAGTCTATATACAGACAATGTGGCATTATAGGGAGACTGAGCAAGAACTTCAATGAAGGACAGGGGAATGAAATGCAAAACTGAAGGCATACGGGATGAAACAGTACAGATAAGGAACTTGTAATGGCAGCAAATGGGGAAAATCAGAAGTAAGAGCTGAGATAGAATAGAAAACAGTGAAACCGGTTAACAGCTTTAAGCACTTGGGGGGGATGGTTGAAGAGAAGGGAAGTCTGAATAAGAAGGTCAAAGCTAGAATCAGAGGAGCTGCAGCCAGCTGGCACAGTAGATCAGGGGTAGTGTATAATAGACGAATACCAAAGAAACTGAAAATTAAGGTGTACAAAACAGTAGTGTAACCGGTACACCACTGTATGGTACAGAACCCTGGGCAGCAAAGGCAGAGCATTTGAGGAAGCTAGAGATAATGGAGATGAAGTGCTTGAGATCAGTAGTACGATGCACACTGATGGACAGATAAAGGAAATGATGACAACAGAGCAGAAGTCAAAGTAGCCTCAATTTAATGGACAGTTAAAGAGAACAGATTAAAGTGATTTGGGCACATGCAGAAAAGGAGATAGCCTGGCTAAGAAGATTTGGGACAGGTATGAAGAAGGAAAGAAGAAATGAGAGCACCCAAGCACACAGATGGAAGGATTGTGTGGGAAGACACCTGTGAAAGTTAGGCATGATTGCCAAGAAGATAGAGTGGCACTGGACAGAAAGATGGTGACATTTGAGACCATACCCCGACCCCAAGTAGAAAGAGAAAAAAGGGGCTGATGATGATGGCAAGCAAACTCAGAGAATTTCTTCCATTACCTTTATAAACCCTCCTGCCTGGGTTTTTTCCAAGCCGCCATAAGCATCTCAACAACTTCTTGAGAGAACTGAAAGTTCCTGGCCATTATTGGAACTGGCGAAACCAAGAAGTTAGCTGAAGAGAATGAATATCCAGATGAGGTTGTCTGAACAGGTGATTTATCACAGCTGATTTCTGTGGGAGACGAATGGGTGTCTTCTTCCAGTTAGCTTACAGCATGGTGAACTAAGTCTGGCCAGACATAAACAAGGTTATGAGAATGAGGTAAGCAATGCAAGCCTTGGCTTTTTGTAATGGTCTTGGTAACAGGGGGATAGGCGTAGAGGAGTCCTGGGGATCAATTGTGGGAGAATGCATCTTTGGGTGTCTGTCCTTCTTGGGGAACTATGCTGAAGAAGAGAAGACATTAGAATAGTGAAGCAAAAATATTCCCGACTTCGTGAATATGCTGCATGCTACTCTGCTGTTGGCAGACCCTTTGTGAAGTAGCAGAATCTGCCTGCTCAGATTGTCCACAATCATGTTTGTATGTGCACTATTATTAGTAAGAATTGCGAGGCTAGAGTCCATTCCCATAATCTCATTGCTTTACTGCACAAGGGGTAAGACCATGTTCCTACTTGCCACATTGCTCGATTGTATGGCAACTGTACCTGGAGGGAGCTCATCCTGAAATGTCAGCAATTCTAGGAGGGCTGAACTAATCTTAAGTATTTTTCTGTGCAGACAGGCCTCAGGTGAAATCCATTAACATTGTACAGTCTTGTCCGAAAAGTGCCGATAGCAGACACGTCTATAGTAACCAGTGCAAATGGTACTGGTTTAGGGAAGGGAGATCTGATGGACATACTGCATGAATTCATTCACCAAGTGAGGCTCTGTCTGACTTAGATAATCTGATCTTGTGGTACACTGGCTGCGAGGATGGGTCCCATTCCATTGTAAGTGCTTACTGTAAAATCCTCATGCTGCGTGTGGCACTAGGAAACATCTCTACTGACATGGCTATTGGACCAAAAACTTGAGTACATGAGCTGCTAGTGGCTGATTTTGTTGAAGGCGGCACAACAGCTAGGAAATTAAGGAGGAGATCCTCTCCTTTGACATAACTGCTATCTGTCTTTTGTGTATCCAGCCAACTTATGAAGGTAAGATCCTGTGAGAGCTCCAGCTGGGACCAGTCTATACTCATGGTTATCCCCAAAGACAGGCATAGATGTGGCACAAATGTCTTGCTTGTACAAGCTGATCCACAGATGGAGATGCCAACAGCAAATTATCTAAGTACAGCAGAATATTCTTCTAGAAGTTGCATGTGTGCTGAGACCGGAACCAAATATTTGGTGAACACCCATTGTCTGTGAAGATACTATCTGAAGGACTCCTTTAAAAAGCAGTTGAGCCGACAGATTGAGAACTGGATTGAGATTCCTGGTCTTTTTGGGTACTAAAAAGAATCAAGTGATCTCTTTTTGAGGAGGATGTGAACCTCCTTTAAAGCTGCTTCCCTTTGTCTGGGTAGTACAGATGTGGGTTGGGAAAACTGAATTGGAGGTGTTGCAGAAAAAGGGAATGAAGTAGCCTCTGGATAGGATTCTTCTTACCCAAGTGCAGGTTGTGATGGAGAGATGGACCCCGACTGTCTCCATAGGGGGACAGTTGGGCAAATCTTCAGGGATCACAGGAGAAAACCCCTCAAAAAGATTCCTTTCTCCACATATGTTAGGACCAGCTCTTCCTCTGGGGCAGTGTCTGGACTGAAACCCCCTGCTACCCCATGAATCTCTATCCCATTATTGTTGGGGCTGCTGTAATTTGTGAACCCACAGGTTTCACATCCCCTTTCTGGTGTCACTGAAAGGTCCTTCTTTGGACAATAAACCTAACTCTCAGTGGTGAGCACCTTGCCCTCTTGCTCACAGGTAGACAGCTTCTCTCTCACCTGTTGCCCAAACAGCATACTGTCAACAGGGCTGTTGATGAAAACCACTCTGAAATGATCTGCAAAGTCTGTGACACACATCCAGGCCCGTTTCCTCATTGGTCAGAACCTGATGCTCTAGCTGCCTTATTCACAGCATTATTTTTAATATGCATTGTCAGATGACAGTAGTCATGGTAGCAACCTGGGTCTCCAGTTGAGACCAGAGTTCTTTGGTTGGCAATTGCTTCAGATCTTTATATGCTTTTTGCACACACTTTCCTCCTCTCTCTAAAAATGAATCATATGTGCCATGTAATTCAATGCCCTAACCACAAAAGTAGGGAACATGTATACTCACTTCCCTAGCCTAGCCATCATCCTGTAATCTTTATTAGGCGAATGGACAGCTTAGACATATTCTGGGATGTCTGTCTTGATGGCTGCAACTACCACTATGGTGCCAACAACAGGCTCATTGCTCCAGTAAAGCTGGTCTTTGGGGGTACAACGAATTGTGTCGGGCGTCTTTGGAATGGGCTCAACTACATCTTGCTCCTTCTGCACTTTACTACAAATCATGTCAACTAGTTTGTCTGGGGTTGGCATTATCCATGTTGCTGGGACACAGAAATTCTATGCCTCATGTTAAGTTCTGTTCCTCAGGAGAGATGGAGTCGGGTAGGCCATGATTCCCTCTGCCTCATTGTTTCCAAAATTTCACTGAAGGAAGTATTCTCTGGGCGTGAATTTTGGGGAAACATCCAGACAGACAGAGGGAGGAGTCCAAGTGCTTCCTCTTTCAGTTTCTCTTCCTTACAAGGGGCTGTTATGGAAGTCCTCATTTGAGCTTCCTTGGGAAGAGTGATCTCCGGATCCCACCAGTCTAGTCTGGACAACAGTCGACTCAAGGTCCCAACCACAGTGGGACCTCTGGGTTGAATGAATGCCACTAACACAATGGGTGTGAGACAGCTCCTTTTGCACCATGGAATCCACCAAAGTGCCCAGGGCAGAACCACTGGTGCCAATGAAGTTAGAATTGGGGCTGATATGCTCAGGTCCATATCGACCACTGGTATACAGGACTCCAGAGCACAAGTCAAACTGAGGATTTTTGGTCTCGAATCATCAAGCACTTAAAGCTCCAACACTGGAAAAGGCATTGAAGCTACTGATGCCATCCATCCCTCTCAGTGCAAAAGAATCCGTGAAGACTTCCAAAGCCTAGTAACATACATCACAAAAGCATACAGTGTTGATGTTACTGGTGCTGAAGTCAAAAGTTTGGGTTTGACAAGGTCTGTTTGCTCCTTGTTACCTGACATGACAACTGGTGCCAATGTCAATGCGGAGCATGCCAAAACCACGCCCACAAGAGGAATGGTAGGAAATGTGACAGATGAAACCTCTCGACCCATAGTGGGAACTGTTGGAGCGGAGACAATACCTTACTGAAAGTAAGCCTAGGCAATGGCCAGCAGGCCAGCATCATGCTTCCTAAATCAACATGTGTGGGGCTACTGAGAGAGCAATGTAGAAGTGTGTGGAAACAGAAGAGATAAAGATGAAATTGGCTTAAGAGTTCTCTCTCAGAAGAAAAACTGACAATGTGCCACCTCGGTGTCAAGTCCTCTGTAGCACCTAAAGACTACTGTAAATGAGAGGAGGAAGACTTCTTAAGGGTGGCAAGGCTGGGTGTTTCTCTGCAAGAAGGAAGGGGAAGAAACCCTAGGCATTTTAACTGAAGCTAATTGATGGGGAAATTTTATGTCTGTAAGTCTTAAGACTTTAAATTGGTTTGACCTTATCCATTTGTTAGCTGCCAACAAACCACAAGTAATCAACCTCTAGAAGCCAATGGTACTCTCTTAAGGAAAACAAATACAAAACACCCAATTTGTCCTACAATCATCTATGATACCACCAGGAAAGTTTACTCAAAGGTTTCAGTCCAAAGTTGGGCCACTGTCCAGGATATGGCTGTAAAGGGAGAGGGATGAGAAAAAAATAGCAAGGGAGGAAAAGAGCGTGTACAAAATGCCAGAAAAGCATTCAAAATACCAAATAATCAAAAACTATGCAAATGTAATGCAACGTAGACAAAAAAGTTCAATCAAAAATAAAAGGCAGCTGTTGCAAGACAAAAGCGACGCTTGGTAGATGGTAAATCCTTTATAAGCAGAAAACTCCAAATCCAGAAAAAATACAGACAATGTTCATCCAAGATAAAGCAGTGCAAGCAAACACAGCAGTATTAAGCGCTTTCGTCTGGTAGATGACTTCCTCAGAATACAAAAATACTGCAATTAGCACCTGTTTAAATACATTGCTTACCCAATCACAAATAACTGACATCATTTCCCCCATTAACAAGACTGCATATACTTAATACAAGCCAAATATAAAACAATAATACATGTAAAAAGTTTAAAACATCCCTAAACAGTGTATATAGCTAAATAAAAAACATAGATTTTAATTTCAATAGAGAAGATAAAGAAATTCTATCATTTAACCCAGGAGCATGATAGGCATCAAGCCTAATTTGCCATTTGAGTTCTACAAACTTCAAATACTCATTCAAGGGTCTCCCACGAGGTCCCAGATCTACCTGTTCCAATATAAAGAAAAGGAAGGGATGGGTAGGTTCACTAACCAAATGTTTATATAATGCTTTCTTTTCATTTTTATTCCTGATATCATATAAATGTTGATAAATCCTTAACCTTAGGGCATTCTTAGTTTTACCTACATAGAAACTTGCACAGAATCTACACAAGGCCAAATACACAACCCCTTTATTGTAACAGTACATCCTTTTTGAACTGGAAATATATCCAAAATTTTTGAGCTTGATTTTTTCTCTGTCCATAACATAAGGGCAATGGGCACACCTCCCACACTTAAAAGTACCACCATTGTGGGTGTTAAATTTTTGCTTTTCAAACAATCCTTTAAGGGAAGTGTCTCTTTTGTAAACCACTTGCGGTTCAATACCAAATTTCCCTGATAATTCAGGGTCAATATCAAATATTTTCCAATATTTGGAAATAATGTTTTTAATGTCATAAAAATTGGATGTGTAAGTAAGAGTAAGCACCCGTCCAAAATTTAAAGGTTTACAGTCATTATGACTTTTGGTGGACACCTGTCCTAGTAGTGCAAGAAAATGACCATTCATTCTTTTAGTCTTAACTTCATTAAAAATATCTATGACAAAGGTTTCAGGGTTCCCCCTCTTACAAAACATGTTTTTTAATATTTCACATTCACTAAGAAAATCCGCAAAATCAGACACCATTCTGGCCAGTCTTACATATTGGCCCTTAACTAGGGCTTTTTCTGGTGCAATGGGTGTGCTTGTATAATGCAATAGTGAATTTGAATAGGTAGGTTTCCTATATAGTTGTGAAACAAAACAATTGTGTTCAAAGTCTTTCTTGATGGTAACATCTAAGTAATTAAGCAGTTCTACATTGCTATTCATAGTAAACTTAAGAAAACTTGTAGTTCCATTAATATAGGTGAAGAACCTCTTCAGGTCGTCCTCACTATCTTTCCAGAACAGGACTATATCATCTAGGTATCGCCCATACAATACTCATGAAGTCCTAAATTCTGAGTTGGTAACAAACAGGTCCTCCCATTGTGCCAAGACAATGTTGGCAAACACTGGAGCACAGCACGCACCCATTGAACACCCTGTTTTTGCTTAAAAAGATGCCCTTCAAAGGTCACAAAATTATTCTCTAATATTATTTCCATACATGTTCGTAAAGTCAGAATGGTGTTATGATTAAGTGTTGAATTGGCACATAAATAGTCATAATACCATTCAAGGCCAATTTGATGTAGAATAACTGAAAAGAGATCACAAACATCAATAGTGACTAATATGTTACTATCAAAAAACATGTCCTGTTTAACTTTAGTAAGAAAGTCCCATGAGTCCCTAATCACAAGACTACGTGAATCTAGAATGTTTTTCGTCATATTGTCAATGAACTTAGCAATACTATAAGTTTTTGAGGCTTTTGCATCCACAATTGGTCTTAATGGTGGGTTTTCTAAGGATTTGTGAATTTTTGGCATGCCAAAAATTGTGGGTATTTTTGGATGGCTTATAAGCATATAATTATAGGTTTCTAAGGTAATTTGCCCATTTAATAATAGCTGTTCCAATTCCAGGTCAATATTACGATATGCTATATTAATCTCATTTCTTGACACCTCAAGATAGACATCACTATACAAAAGTTCCATCATCTTGCTATTATAATCAACCACATTCATAATTACCATGCCCCCACCTTTATTAGGTTTCATTATTCTTATGTCACGATACTCTAAAATTTCACTTAGAAGTTTTCTCTCATCACAGTCCAAGTTAGCTTGACCAGGTTTTTTATACTTGTTCACTAATAAGTTCCTGATATCAGCTTCACATAGATTCTCAAACAGCTGTACTAGGGGGTGTGATGGGGGTAAAAAAATACTAGGCCTACGTGTATCCAAATGGCCAGTACTAGTATTGTTATCGTGAAAATGTAAGGCCAAATTAAGTTTTCTTGTAAATAATTTAAGTTGTAAAATAGAGTCAGTAAGCGTCCCTTCCTTAATAGGAACAAAATTAAAGCCCTTTGATAATAACTCGGCCCACCTGGTGTCAACTCTGACCTGGCTGTAGTTATAAATGTTAAAATCACAGTTATTGTTGCTAATAACATTAAGTATCAGGCCACTATTATTATCGTTGTCAAAATTGATGTCAGGGTTTATCTCCTGTATGAACCCCATCTCCCCCTCCAGGAACCCATCCCAGGGTTGTTGCCATTCCTGTAGTAATCCTGCCTCCCCTGTCTCTGGTTCTGTAACCTCTCCGACCTCCGTAAAGGAGGTTGCTCTAAAGGGGAAACATTGCCACTATTGCTTTGTGCATGCTCTTCAATTTCATTATCCTCAGTACAAGAGATGTTATTAACAGAAAAACTTTGTTGTCCCCTCGGTGGATCTGGATATGCTCTACCATTCTCATAATCCACCTTATCCCTTAATTTCCTTTCCTTCCTAGTCTTTAATTCAGTTAGTTTAGTGTCAACATGATTAAACACAGCATTAAAGTTATTACGTTTCATTTCAAACAAGTCATTTTTAATGCTTAAATCTAAAGTATTAATCTCCCTTAATAACAATGACATTTTACGGCTATCAGATATCAAAATTTGAAGCAATTCACACCCTTGCCTGTTAAAAAATTGTAGGAGTTCTTTATGAAGGTGTGAGTCCTTTTCCAGTCCAGTGGGAAATTTCCATGAACGGAGCCCCTTAGGCACCTGCTCTCTTTTAGTACACTCAGTTAAATATTCATTTTCCAGTTGCAATTTTTTATATTTCAGAAGTAGCCCTCTAAAACTGGAAATTTGTTGATCCAATGTACCTGGGTTAACATGATTATTACTAGAGTTAGAAACTCGATTAAAACCAGTTTCGGTTTTAAGCCATTGCTCAACCGATACATTAAAAGTCACTTCCAAATATAAAACAATAATAAAACAATAATACATGTAAAAAGTTTAAAACAGCCCTAAGGTTAAGGATTTATCAACATTTATGTGATATCAGGAATAAAAATGAAAAGAATGCACTATATAAACATTTGGTAAGTGAACCTACCCATTCCTTCCTGTTCTTTATATTGGAACAGGTACATCTGGGACCTCGTGGGGGACCCTTGAATGAGCATTTGGAGTTTGCAGAACTCAAATGGCAAATTAGGCTTGATGCCTATCATGCTCCTGGGTTAAATGATAGAATTTCTTTATCTTCTCTATTAAAATTAAAATCTATGTTTTTTATTTAGTTATATACACTGTTTAGGGATGTTTTAAACTTTTTACATGTATTATTGTTTTATATTTGGCTTGTATTAAGTATATGCAGTCTTGTTAATGGGGGAAATGATGTCAGTTATTTGGGATTGGGTAAGCAATGTATTTAAACAG
Organism: Protopterus annectens; assembly: GCF_019279795.1. NCBI lineage: Eukaryota > Metazoa > Chordata > Ceratodontiformes > Protopteridae > Protopterus > Protopterus annectens. Next base: position 1,118,964,900 of record NC_056741.1, on the reverse strand, counting down.
GTGCTAATTGCAGTATTTTTGTATTCTGAGGAAGTCATCTACCAGACGAAAGCGCTTAATACTGCTGTGTTTGCTTGCACTGCTTTATCTTGGATGAACATTGTCTGTATTTTTTCTGGATTTGGAGTTTTCTGCTTATAAAGAATTTACCATCTACCAAGCGTCGCTTTTGTCTTGCAACAGCTGCCTTTTATTTTTCATTGTTTGTAAGACAAAAAAGTTCAACTTAGCTGTACAATATAGTACTAGACAATCCCTGATCACTCACGCTGCTTGGAAATTGTGTTGTTTTAATGGTGGTAAGGAGATCATGAGAATACAGCAGAAGCAGGGGAGTATGGGTAAGGAGATGGGGTTGTTGTTGTCACTAGAGGGTGCCACAGGCACCAGTCATACTGTTTCAGTGTATGGACAGGATCTGGGAAATCAAATAATGATATTAGTGATTATTAATAACAGCAAGAATGAGATGAATCCATCTTCTTAGTGTCCAACTTCTACTTTGAATCAGTACTATAAAATCTTCACAAGTATAATGGCATCTAGGCTGGCCCCAGCTCTGCCTTGTTTAATTAAAGTTATGTAGTTAACATAACTATGCATCTATGTTGCCCATTTTCATTCTTACTCAACAACTGGGCATCAGATCTGACCTCGGAGTTAACTCGGACGCATCTACAAGACTATTGGACCCAATTCACAAACTCTTCCTTCTACCCATAATGTCCCAGTCAACCGGCTATGCCTCAGATTGAGTTTGTTGCCTTATAAGCCCTAGGAATAATTAGTCTAAAGGAATAGAAGCAGTAGAGCTGGGGCTCAAACCTGGAACAGAAGTTCCACAATAACTGCAATGTCACTAGAGGAGATGAAAGAAAGGGTGATGGAGGGTGGGGAGTTCGGAATGAAAATGGACAGCACAGATGCATAGTTATGGTGAGTTCATAACTTTAATATCTGATGTTGTCCTTTTCATTAATTTCCTTAACAACTGGGACAGAGTCCCCCAGATATGTGAACCTTGGGTGGCCCCCATGGAAGGATATTCTGGAGTACTACAGAACTAAAGGCAATTTTCCTCCTGGAAGTCAAATCCAATTTATAATGAGAAATAAAGGTATGAGTATTATACCAGCAGCTGCTGTGCAAATTTCATCAATAAAAGTTCTAGACCAAAAGGTGGAAGAGGTAGCCATGGACCTAGTGGAATGTGATTTAGGAGATCTGGGTAGACACAGACCCGGCTGACTGTAAACAAAGGAAATGCAATCAGTAATCCATTTGGCCAGGGTAATTTTAGAAACTGGTGATCCCAATTTGTTCTGGGAGAAGGAAACAAACATTTGTTCTGACTTCCTGAAATCTTTTGTTTTGTGGAAATAAAAATATAGTTGCCTACATACATTAAAAACATGCAGCATGTACTCTCCTTTGTTAGCAAAGTTGTTAAAGAAAGCAGGAAAATTAATGGCTTGATTAATATTTGTTTCAGAGGGTACTTTAAGTAAAAAAGAGGGACTGGTTTGTAAGGTAACCCTATCTTTGTGAAAAATAAGATAAAGAGATTTGAGAGAGAGCCTGAAGTTCAGAAACTCATCTTACAGATGTAATAGCTACCACAAAAGCTATTTTTCATGACAAAAATTTTAACTCAGACTTAGCTGATTGTTCAAAGGGCTTCTGAGTTAAACCTTGCAGCAGGAGTGTCAAATCCCTGGGTGGGGTAGGGGTAGGGTGACTGGTCCTTCACTGTGCGCTAAGCAAGAAATTACCTTTGTGAAAGACCTTGCACAACTTTGAAGAAGCCAATAAGGAAGTATTTTCTTCCGAGTGAAAATTACATATGGCTGCCAACTGCACTTTGATAGTAGAAAAACTAGCTCCTTCTTGAAAAATAAATGCTAAAAATTAATTATAGGACTGCAGAGACAGGAGCAGTAAAGGGGTCCAGTCCCCTCTGTACAGCCCAACTAGTGAATCTTTTCCATTTACTTTTGCAAATCTTCCTTGTACAGACCTTGTGAGAAGACAGAAGCATCTGTTGGACTGCGGAGGAAAGCCTCGGCTGTCTAGCTATCAGTGGAATTGGAGAAACCATGTGGTCAACTTGAGGCCTGGAATGCCCAGATGATCCATTCTGGAGTGGTGCGAAAGCAGCTCTGGACTGGGGTCCAGTATCCAAGAAGGATAATGAAGAAGAGACCAAAGGAAGGGGAACCATACTTGAGGCCAACGAGGATAACTGCTCTTCAACCAAAGAACTTTCTGTAAGAATTTAGAGATTAGAGGTATCAGGGGATAAGCATAAAGGAGATTGAAAAGCCAAATGTGAACTACAGCATCGCTCGGTGACTCACACTGGGGGAGGGGGGGGATTAGGGCAAAGAACTTGCTGTTGTGAGTAGAGGCAAAGAGGTCAGAGCAAGGTTGGTGCCAACAACAGAAAATCTTCTCCACAACAGCTTGACTGACAGACCACTTGTGAGACATCACAAAGGACCTGCTGAGTTTGTTCACTAGAACACTGGACTTCCCCGGTATGTGCGTTGTCATAAGAAAGCAGTTGGAGGAGATTGTCCACTGCCATTCTCTCACTGCTTCTTGACAATGGGGGTAAAAACGGGTCACTCCCCATTTGCTGATGTACCCAACCACAGACATGTAGTTAGTTTGTATCGCAATCGTCCCAAGAGAAAGAATGTCGTGAAAGGCCTGCAGTGTTAGGACTGCTTTCATCCTGGTCTCTTCTAGGGACTATGTGCCTTGCATCATTTGTCACAAGAAACGCTTCCCCACCCCAGCTGGGAGGTGTCTGTGGTTACAGTGCCTACTGGGGGCAAAAGTACAAAAAGATGGCTTATGAAAACTTCATCTAACTGAAGCCACAAACGTAGATGATCTTTGCAAACTCGAGTGAGTTTGATCAGAAAGAATAAGAGATGATGAAAAATCAACCACTGAACAGTGAGGGTCCACTGAAGAATGTACATATAAAACTTGGACATAGGAACTAAGGTTATGGCAGCTGCCATTGACCCTAGGGCCAGAAGAACAAGTCTAGCTGGGGGAGAAGGGTGTGTAATAATTTGCTCCACCTGGTGCCTGATTATCCTTACACTATCAGGTGGAAGAGAAGCTATCAGACTGTGTTTAACTAAGCACCTATGAGCTCCATGCTCTGAACAGGCTGAAGATGAGATTTGCAGATGCTGACTGAGATCCCTAGCGACTGACATAATTGGAGCGAGTATTCCCTGGATTCCTCTAAGAGATGCTTAGTTGGGATGCTGAGGAACTAGTTGTCTAGGTATGGAAACACTCGGAATCCCAGCAGTCTCAAGTGAGCTGACACCACTGCAATACATATGGTAAACACACACCCTGGAGGCTGTGGTGAGACCAAAGGGCAAGGCTCTGAAAGAACAGTTGTGTAAAATCTTACCATAACCATAGATGTCCTTCTCTTCTATATGCTGCAGTATTCATAACATGAAGGAGTCCGCCACCAGCTGACTCGTATGTCCAACCAGTATACAAAAGTCTATTGCTACTGTGAGGTATGTGAGGCCACACATCAGCAAATGTACGTCGGCCATAAAGAGATGTGAGGTATAAAGTGGATGTCCGCACATACCATCCTCAGAACTAAATGCCACAAAAAGCATCAGCCTGATCTTAGGTGACGAAAACATGCCACCAGAAGCCAGGCAAGCATCAGGGGGAAGGCAGGGGGGAAATAATACTGCAGCATATTGAAGAGAAGGACATCTGAATACTGTAAGATTTTACACAACTATTCTATGTCTTTCTATTCGTATGCTGCAGTATTTATAACATGAGGGAGAGTACCAAAGCCCATGCAGAGGAATAAATGGGCAGAGAAGCAGAAGCATTCTCCACAAAGCCATGCAAAATAGCTCTGGCAAAACCAGCCTGGGACCTGGGAAATTACATTTAATTTATAAGTGTTTAGTGAAGGTATGAAAAGAAGACCAGGTAGCTGCCTCCAGGACACAGCAAGTGTCCAACCCCTTTAAAGAAAGCTCCAGAGGAAAACACTGCCCTCTTGGAATTTGCCCCAACAGGAGAGGAAAGATTCTTTCCATTGGCTATACAACAGAAACAAATAGCTTTTGAAATCCAAGAGGAGATGGTCTGCTTGGAAAAAGGTTGACCCAGTGCCCTTGGGTGATAGGAAACAGGCATTCAGACTTACGGACTGGTTTGTTTTTGTCCAAATAGCATCTGAGTTGCTTATGCACATCTAAAGTGTACAGAATTCTCTCACTGGAGGATTGAGAAGGAAAAAAGGTTGGAAGGTTGATAGACTGATTGAGAGACAACTCATTAACTACCTTAGGCATAAAGGAGGGAGTAGTTTGTAAGGAGACCCTATCCCTAAGGAAGACTGTGAAGGGGGAGGAAAACATCAGAGCTTATAATTCAGATACCCTTCTGGCAGAAGTAGGACAGTTTTCCAGGTACAATGTTGCAGAGAAGGGGAATTTGCTGACTCAAAGGGGGCCAGGGTAAGTTTCTCCAAGACAAAATTGAGATCCCAAAGAGGAGGAACTTGTTACCTTGGTGGTCTGATGTGAAGGACACCTTTGAAGAAGGGTTTAACTTCCAACCTGGAAACTAAAGGGGGATACACAGGCAGACATGCAGGGATAGCAGAAGGATGGGCTTTACCTGAGGAATAAGACAACCCACTCTTCATTAACTCATACAAGTAGGGGATGTCCCAGTGGTCCTGCCCTAACACTGGTTGTAAACCCTTTTTGAGACACCAGATGGAAAACCTCTTCCATATGGAAACACAGGAGTTCCTAGTTGTGGGTTTTCTGGCCTTCTACAGAACTTGGAGCATGTCCTCAGAAAAAAAGGTGTCTGAAGGGAATCAAAACCCTATCACCCAGAGGCAGATTTAGAGTCGACATATGTAGATGTACTAGAGTTCTCTTGTCCTGTGTGAGTAGGTCCATTCTTGGGGTAACTTGTGATTGCCCTTGACGAAATGTAGAAGGGAGAACCAATGCTGTCTTGGCCTAAGGGGGTCAACCAGCATGATTTTTGGTTGCTCCCGCTGGATTTTCAGCAGGAACTTTTGGAGAAGTGGGAAAGGGGGAATGGATAGAGAAACATCCCCTTCCTAGTGAAAAATAGAATGTCCACCTTCCATGCCAAGGGATGTGGGACCCTGGCACAAAACTTGGGAAGTTGTCTGTTCATGGAGGAGGCAGAGAGATCTGCCTGAGTTATACTCCATCAATGAACCATGTCCAGAAACACATCCCTGTGTAACATCCATTCATGGGATTGAGTCATGGACCTGCTGAGTGGATCTGCCACAACATTCTGAGTCGAGGGAATGTAGACAGCCTGAAGGGAGAGTTGGATTCTGCAAAGCTAACTTCCAGACCTGTAAAGCCAGTCTGCACAGGAGGTAAGACTTTGTCCCTCCTTGTTTGTTGACATACAAGAGGACCATGGTACTGTCTGTGAACCACCTTAGGACCCCTGGAGAAGAATAGGCTTGAATATTTGGAGGGCAAACATCAAGGCCCTTGTCTCCTTTACATTGATGTGCTCCCTTGTTTGGCCAGGAGACCAGACTTTTCTGACCTTCCAGGATTCCAGTGCTGATCCCCATTCCCAAGTCTGAAGCATCCATGTACAGCTCCTGAGAGGGGAGAGGTGGTTGTAAGGGTAGACCTGGGTTCCTTGCAACCTGAAGTATCCACCAGTTTAACTCCAAGGCAGGACTGGGATAAACTCCAGAGGATGCAAACCACCTCAAGGCCCTATCCCTGTATTCTGTCTCCTACAGGCTTTTGAGGGGAGATCTATGCCTGGCATATAGGGCATTGCCAGACCCCACTCTGATGGACCTCCTGCATATCCACAAAACAAACGGCACCAGAATTACCTGTTCTAAAGACTTGAAAACCTTGCCTGTGATATAAATAGAACCTGCTGGAGAGAGAGAGATATGCATCCCAGAGACTACCCTGTCTATGGAATAGGCTTCCCATCCATATGAAGCAGAGTTTCCCCCTAACCCAAGTGAAGTGCAACTTGGACAATTGGATGGGAAACGGGAAATACATCCCTGGTTTGGCACCTGTGTCTCTAATGGATGCAGGTAACCAGTAAATGGTTCATCTCCCAGGCGCTAGCTTTTACTTAACAAGGGTATCAGAACTTGTCATTCATTTGGGATGCATGGCTAGGTTTAAAAAGGCCCTTGTGGTCGTTAGCCTTTTAAAAACCTATGAACCAATGACAGTGTTGCATCCAAACTGTTCTGAAGAACCACTGGAATTTTCTCATGTGTAACTTGGCTAAAGGCAGCATGGAGATCATGGAGGCCATGAACCCCAAGAGGCATAGAAACTCCCCGGCAGTCAGGGATTGGAGGAGCAAGAAGTCCTGGAAGTAGGAAGTTACGGACAGGAGCTTTCCTGGACGCAAGGAGGCTAGCATCCTGTCTGAATCCTGCAGCCAAAAAAAATGTGGTCTTGGGAAGGGATCACACCAGATTTCTGATAGTTGATTGTGATCCCTAGACTCTCCAGGAGAGAGACAGTGAAGGAGATGTTTTCCTGAAGAATGTCTGTAGATGGGGCCTGTAGAAGAAGGTCATCTAGGTAAGGAAAAATCTGTATGCCATGTAGCCTGCAGTAGGCTATGACAGGAGCTAGCTAAGCATTTCGTGAGGACCCTTGGTGCAGTAGACAGACCAAAGGGCAAAGCACAGAACTGAAAATGTGAGGAGGCAATAGAAAGTATGAGAGGAAGAAGGGTGGGTAATGCTAGCATATGAAAGGTGTGAACTTTCAGAAAGTTATTTAGATGGGAATGGACTAGAATGGGCATCCAAGGTCCATCCTTCCTGGGAACCGGTAACATCCTGGAGTAAAATCCTTTTCCAACTTGAGAGGGTGGCACCCCCTGAATAGTGCCTTGAGAAAGAAGGTTGGATATGACCTGGAAAAAATTCCAATTGTTTTTTCGGAGGCTGTGGAATACCCCTGAAGGAGGGAAGAGTTTTCCACACCATAAAATATCCTTGTGGAATGATGGATTGGACCCAAGAGTCCTGGGTTATTGGATTCTAAGGAGAGAGAGAGAGAGAGAGAGAGGCAGACAGACAAAGGAGTTAATGGGCCTGGGGGTAGGTAGTCACAGATTACAAGGCTTAGCCTGAAAGGGCTGATTCTGGGTGGGCAGAGGCAGATTTACATGGGATTTGTTTCCTAGGATCTCGCTTACCTTTGGAAGAAAGCTTTCTGAAAAAAAAGAAGTTATGTACTCACCATAATGTTCCATGTTGGTAGTCCATCTCACCCTTCATTTTTACATATGGGTTCGGAGCCGATCCTTGGCTCCGACTCGGCCGATTTTCAAGCTCGAAGACTTCTGGTTGGCTCGTGGCTAAGCAGGTATCCCATGGTGCACCAGTACAATCCCCAGATCTTGTTTGCTGCTCGCTAGAAACAGAAAGGAAACCCCTAACCAACACTAAAGGGTCACCAACCAAGAAATTTAAAGTATTACCTCCAGATCTTCCAGGATGGGGGCAGGAGGGCGGGTTGGTAAAAATGAAGGGTGAGATGGACTACCAACATGGAACGTTATGGTGAGTACATAACTTCTTTATGTTAGGCAGTCCAATCTCACCTTCATTTTTTTACATATGGGACAGCGTCCCTAGCGCCTTATTCTTGGGTGGCTAGTTGTGGAAAATACTCCTGAGCACTGTGGAAACAAAGGATGCTCTACCCTAGAAGCCAAATCCAACTTATGAGTAATGAAGGTGTGAGGGGTAGCCCAAGTAGCTGCTGCACAGATATGATCAATTGGTACGCTTGCTTGAAAGGCTGCAGAGGTAGACAGAGATCTGGTAGAGTGAGCCTTGATCCTGTGGGGTAAAGGTCTGCCATCCGAACTGTAGATGAAAGCTATACAACTAGAAATCCAGTTAGACAATGTCACCTTAGAAACTGGTAAGCCCAATCTGGAGTCGGAAAAAGAAATGAACAACTGGTCGGACTTCCAAAATTCTTTGGTCCGTTGCAAATAAAAAACGTAGCTGTCTGTGAACATCCAGCTGGTGGAAACAATATTCAGCTGCATTGCTATGACTGGGAAAGAAAACTGGAACCTCAATGGACTGATTCAATGTGGCAGAACAAACAACTCTGGGAACAAACGAAGGATTGGTACGTAAAGAAACCCTGCCTTTATGAAAGACTCGTGTGGGAGGAGAGGCTGGACTCTGCCCTTCTGAGCAGGGAATTTCTGGTTAGAGGCTTATAGTGCCTGCATATTCTAACTGTTTCTTACTGAAATTGGTACACCTTGTTTGCTGTAGCATAGACTAGATCCAGGCCTGCTGAATCCAGCTTTATTTGTATGCTTGTTTGTTTATTTCCCTGAAACGCTAATTCCACCTAAAACGCAGCCTTTTAGCACTTCTGTGGATCCCTAGTGATATCTGCATTGCTTACTGTACTTATTTCCTTGTTTCACTTGAAAGAAAGTTACTGTTTGTTGTTTTTGCATTTAAGTTACCTGTAGCACATTGCATTCAAGTTACCTGGCACTTGCTCACTAAAGCAATTATATAAGTCAACTGTAAAAAATTAAAAGCACTACACCCTCACAAACTCCCCTTGAGTACCTTGTTCCCCATTGGCCCTTTTTTCAATTATAAAGGAATTCCCAATACTATTCTAGCATGTCCAAAGGTCAGTTGTCAATCTCCTCTCCGGTCCAGCTGGTGAATCTGGGAATCTTGAAGCAATGTTACAACTGCCTCATGTACACAGACAACCCTCTCCTCCTCCCAACAAATTCCAACACATGTGAGAGATGCAACCATATAGCCAAACTGGAGGCTAAGCTCTCTCAACTCAGTACTGGCGTAACCAATCAGGAGGAGAAGGAAACCACACTCACTACAATTCCAGTCTCACATAGACCTACCACGACAACAAACCAAACACATAAACACACAAAAACATACTCAGAGGCTCTAAATAAAAATCTGCCTAAGCAGCAGAGACCTCCAAAGCAGACACCCAAGCAACCGCTACCCCAAAACAAAACACGTGCAACACACAGCTCACAAAGCCATTGTGCCGAACAGTCACAGCCCTTAAGGCTAAACAACACACCTGATACACTTGTAATAGGTGACTCTATCGTCAGGCACACTGACGTCCTGCTCACCAGGCTGAACAAGGAGAAGGTCACGGTGAGCTGCCTGTCGGGCGCTAGGATCCGTCACATAACACAAGCACTCAGGTCACTCCAAGGCAAGTACAAATATGACTCAGTCATTGTCCATGCTGGTGTGAATGACCTGAGACGTACCTCCCTAGACTACATGAAAAGAGACATAGAGGAGCTCTCTGAGCATGTAGCCCAGGCCGGTATGACCCTGAACTTGAGTAGCATCTTACCCTCACCAAGAATGATGCCACAATATGAAGACAAGATGATCAATTTCAACAATTGGCTTAAGTGTTGGTGTCATTGTCAGCCTGGGATGACATGCTCGACAAGCCACGATGCTTCGCTAGGGACGGCTTGCACCCCTGGGCTTTCGGATATTGGCAAAGGCTCTTGCTACCCCCATAGTGCCTTTTTTAGGCAAGGCTCAAAAGACAAACCCACCTCCATAGGTATCACAAGGGATAAGAAACTAAGAGTAATGCTACTCAACGCCAGAAGTCTAAACCTCAAGATGCATGCACTCGAAACTCTCCTTAGCATGGAGAACATCGATATCTGTGCAGTAACAGAAACCTGGTTCAAGGCTCCGAGAGCACCCCAGCACTACCAGGTTATACCTCATACCATGCTTTTCGGCCCCAAAACTTGGACCAAACCACAAAAGGAGGGGGAGTATCAATATTCGTTAAAGATACCCACACCTCCAGGTTGGTGGCACAGCACGAAGCATCAGAGACTATCCATGTGCAACTAACTGTGGGTAAAACTGCCTTCCAGTTTATAGCCTGCTACAGACCACCCTCCCAAACACAGGAACCCCACTTGGCCTTCCTGAGAATACTGGAAAATATGAAGGTCTCTCCAAACACCATTATATTGGGTGACTTCAACTACCCAAACATAGACTGGGAGCATTACTCTAGCTCCAACACCCTAGCCCAAAGGTTCCTAGAATTTATAAACTCAAATGCTATGGAACAACTTGTTACCACTCCCACAAGAGGGGAAAATATACTGGACCTGATCATCACCAACATGGGGACACTATGCTCCAGAGCAGAAGTGTATCCCTCACTGGTAAGATCAGACCATAAACTAATCTCACTGGATATTCACATCCCGACCCCACCCCGGCCCAGAAAACCACAGTGAAAAACTTCTCTAAAGAGAATGTCACACGCCTCAAAACGGAGGCGAAAACCTAGAAAGAGCCCGGGCCTGTGGAAAATACGGCCCAGACCGCAGAATCCTTTATAAACGCATTCTATGAACACCTTCAGGAATGCATGGATCATGCAATCCCAAATAAAACCAAGACCCAATCCTCCAAAGGCAGACGTCCTGTCTGGTGGACCCCAGCCATAAACAAACTATACAATAGAAGGAGGAAGCTACTACATGATAGAGCAAAATCCCAAAAAGGGAAGGCATCTCTGGTCAGTATTAGCAAAAAACTACGGGCACTCATAAAATCGTCTAAGGCCAGCTTCGAGAGAAAAATTGCAGAGGACACAAAGGATAATCACAAGGCTTTCTTTAGTTATGTTAGGAACCTGGGTGGGAATTCCCAGACATGCTCAGAATTAGTCCAAAATGACAAAAAATACACAGAGCCCACAGACATTGCCAACATCCTAGCTGACAGGTTCAGTGCAAACTTCTCCCCCCTCCCACCAAAGGGCAAATATCTATCCCAACAGAGTGCTGCCCCCCTGACATCTCAGATGCTCAGGTAAGAGACGCCCTCTCCAAAGCAAAAAACACAGCATCAATGGGACCAGATGGTGTCCCAGGCTGCGTCCTACATGAACTCCAAGAAGAGCTAAACCCAAACATAAAACTACTGTTCAATCTTAGCCTTACTACAGGATATGTTGTACCCAAAGAGTGGCGTACAGCAACAGTGGTCCCTCTCCACAAAGGTGGTGCCTCAACGGATCCTGGAAACTATCGCCCCATAAGCCTGACTAGCTTGGTCTGCAAAGCTATGGAAAGGATCATCATGGACCTCATAAATAAAGATATTGGGGACCTACAGACACTGGATCCTACCCAGTTTGGCTTTGTTAAGGGCAGATCCTGCCTCTTAAACCTGGTCGATTTCTTTGAAACAGTCACCAAGGCCATTGACGAGGGGAAGGTGGTCCACACAGCCTACCTGGACCTCGCAAAAGCCTTCGATACAATACCCCACTCGGGCATTATAGATAAGTTCACCAGCTTAAATATAAACCCCTATGTCACTAGATGGGTTGCAAACTGGCTCAAGGACAAAACCCACATGGTTAGAATTGCTGGAGCCATGTCAGACTCCACACCAGTTACAAGTGGCGTCCCACAAGGCTCAGTCCTGGGACCTCTCTTGTTCAGTATATATTTCTTGGCGGTACAGGCCAACACGGAAGGACTGTGGCTGACCAAGTTCGCAGATGACTGCAAACTGGGCGCCATAATCAACTCTCCAGCCGACACAAGCATCCTCCAAAAGGGCCTCATAGAAACAGACAACTGGTGCCAGAGCCATGGCCTCAAGCTAAACGCCAAAAAGTGTATAGTCATCCCCTTTGGCAAAAACAAAGTGCCCACAAATTACCACATAGGTGGTAATCCATTAAGTACAGAAGAAGTCATTAGGGACCTGGGGACCCAAGCTGATAGCAATCTCTCATTTGACAACCACGTGGCCAAAGTGGTTAGAAAAGCATTTTATATAGCCCACCTAATCATGAAGGGATTCACATCTAGATCAGGGGAGGTCATCGTACCTCTTTACTCATCCCTCATCAGGCCCATAATTGAGTACAATGCCCCTTTTGGGATGTACCTTACCAGACACCTGCAGCAACTGGAAAGACCCCAAAAGTACCTCACCAAGAGGATCAAAGGGCTCAAACACATGCCATATGCTGCCCGGTTAAAGAAACTCCAGCTCTACTCAGTGGCATACCACCTGCTCAGAGGCGATCTGTGCCTGACATATAAAGCCATGTCCAACCCGGAATTAATGGACATGCTGCACCTCAGAAAATCCAAATCCCATCGAGCTACGCTCGAGACTTGAACCTCAGCACTGAAATAAATAGGACATGCTGGAGGGACAGATTCATAACCCAGAGGCTCCCTTCACTCTGGAATAAAATCCCAGTCCAGGTTAGGAGGAGTCCCACATTGACTCTCTTCAAGAGGAATCTTGATGAGTGGAAGGGAGATCGTAGGTTTACCCCGGCTATCACTTCTGTGTCACTGTTAGACAGAGGCACAGTATACTAACCTCAAAAAAAGGCATAGCAAAATTAATTTAAAATGGGTGGCGAAAGCCAAACACACTCTGGCTAGGCTTATAAATGCCCTAGGGCAGATAGCCTAGTATGAACCTATGAACCTATAAATAAGGTGGCTTAATAGACAGGGCTTGTAGCTCAGATTCACGTCTAGCTGATGTAATAGCTACTAAAAACACAGTCTTCCAAGACAAATATTTTAAGGAAGATGAATGAGAGTGCTCAAAGTGAGGGGATGTTAGTTTGGACAACACAAAATTTAAGCCCCAAGAAGCCACAGGTTCTTGTAATGCTGGTCTCAGTAAAGTGGCTCCTCCCAAGAAAGTCTTGCATAGCTTATGAGACATAAGGTTGACATTTGGAGACCCTAAGTAAAAATGAGAGATCGCTGCCAATTGTACTTTGATGGTGGCCGTGGCATATCCCTGCTGAAAAAGCTCTGAAAGGAATTCCAGAATCACAGCAACGGGAGCGGTGTAAGGATCCACTTTCATTTTCTGTGCCCAAATAGAGAACCTTTTCCATTTACTGTCGTACAGCCTTCTGGTTGAGGGTTTATGCGAGGATAAAAGAATATGGGACACTGATAACGAAACATCATGACGCCTGACTAGAGATGGAACTGGAGCAGCCAAGCTGTCAATTTGAGGGTGTGGAGAGAGGTGTGTAGTGAACCAGACATGGGGGTCAATAGATCTGGAACTAGGTCCAGAATCCAAGGATCGTCCAGGAGAAGAGGCTCGAGGAAGGAGAACCAGACCTGATGAGGCCAGTGAGGAGCAATGAGGATCAACTTGCTTGCCAGTCGGTTGGCTTTTTGCATCACTTTGGGGATAAGAGGGAATGGAGGAAAGGCATATAGAAGTCCCGTGGGCCACTCGTGGACCAGAGCATCTCTGGGTGTTTCCCCCAGAGGGGGAATTAGGGAAAAAACTGCTGCACTTGGCATTGACTGGACTGGCAAAAAGGTCGCAGCAAGGTTGTCCTCATTTTCGGAAAATCTGTTCCACTATTTCCCATTTCAAAGACCACTCATGAGGCAGTAATATTGCCCGGCTTAGCTTGTTGGCTATCACATTGGTTGTTCCCAGAATGTGCATTGCCACCAGAAAGCGGTGGGAAGAAATCGCCCATTCCCAAACTCGCATGGCCTCTTGACAGTGTGGGTAAGATCTGGTACCACCCTGTTTGTTGATATACCACACAACCGACATGTTGTCCGATTGTATCGCAATCGTCCCTGGAGGAAGAAGGTCCTGAAGTGCTTGCAACTCCAGAAGCACCACTCTCATCTCCAGAACGCTGATATGCAGATGAGCCTTGTGTTCTTGCCATGTGCCGTGGAAGTCCTGCCAAGATAATGCCCCCCCACCTGACCTGTGAGGCATCCGTGGTCACAGTGGCAACGAGTTGGGCAGGCAGAAAGGGAGCTGCCGTGAACAAGTTGTTGGGGGCTATCCACCAACGAAGGTCCTTTTTGTATGATTCCGTCAGCAAAATAGGGTGACTCAGCAGCAGATATTGGAATGACCACTAGGAGAACAGGAGCCATTGAAGGATTCTCATGTGCAACCTGGCTAAAGGTATTAACAGAATGGTTGAGGCCATCATTCCAAGAAGTTGAAGAATCCATTTTGCTTTGACTTTCCGAAGCAGAAGAAGACGCTGAACTAGTGAGATGAGGTTTTGTGCTCTTTCGGCGGGAAGATGAACTGTCATATCCACTGTGTCTACCTCTGCACCTATAAAAATCACAGATTGCGAGGACAGTAATGCAGATTTTTCCCAGTTTATGGAGATCCCTAGTTGAGCACAAAGCTGAACGGTGGCATCCCTGTTTTGGAGAAGTAGATGCCTGGTGGGGACAGTCAGAAGCCAGTCGTCCAAATACGGAAACACCTGGAATCCCTGATGTCTCAGGTGAGCTGTCACTACTGCCATGCATTTGGTGAACACCCTGGGGGCTGTGGTGAGACCAAAGGGCAGAGCATGAAACTGATAATGGCTGGCTCCCAGCCGGAGAGCAGATATCTCCTTGTCGCCTTGTCCATTTTTATATGGCAGTAGGCGTCTTGGAGATCCAGAGAGCACATCCAATAGTCTTTCCCTAACAAAGGGAGTATCGACTGCAGTGTGACCATCCGAAACTTGTCCTTCTTCACGGATTCGTTTAATCTGCTGAGGTCCAATATTGGCCTCCAGTCTCCGGTTCGTTTTGGGACTAAAAAGAATCTGGAGTAAGTTCCGGATCCTGTCTGGTCTGCTGGGACGGGCTGGATGACTCTTTTTGAGAGCAAATTGTTGATCTCCACAGTTGCCTGATCCCTGTGATTGGGTGGAACATCTCGGATATTTTTGGGAACAAACGGAAGGGAAAGGGGTATGATATAAGCCTCTGGTAACAACTCTTTGTACCCACTCGTCTTGGGTTATATTTAGCCAGGCTTCTGAATACAAAGAGATGCGACCCCCGACTGGCCCCAGAGAAACGCAGTCGGGCCCCACATCAGGAGCGCTGATAAGGCCACCCTCGAAAGGAATCATGGCCTTGCTGGTATTGCAGACCGCCCCTGCCTCTAGGGTGATGTCTACCATTTCCTCCTCCTCTGCCTCTGAAGGGAGGATTCACTCTGCGTGTCCGGAAAGGCCCTCTGGGACTTTTTGAACCACATTTTACCTCCCCTTTGACCTTTGGGGTATGGTCGAGAGGGGACGGTAAAACGGACTCCCATGGCAGAGAGTCTTTCCTTCCTGCTCACACCGAGTGAGTGTTTCTTTCACCTTGGGACCAAACAAGGAGGAACCATCAAATGGGGCGTTGGTGAAGGTGGACTTAAAAGGCTCCACAAAATTACACAAGCGCATCCAGGAGTGGCGCCCAAGGGCAACTCCTGAACCCGCTGCTCTGCTCGCTCCATCAGCCGCATGGGAGATAAGCTGCATGGAGGAGTTAACTACCGAATTTAGGGTGGACAACTGAGCAGAGATCCTATCAGGGACTCCCTCAGGACAAGCACCCTGTATGGAAACTCCTAACTCCTTGAGGAGATACCTCTTCAACCTCGTGAAATGGGTAAGATAGTTCAGAGATCGAAGTGTGAAAGCCGCTGAACTAAATACACGCTTCCCAAATCTGTCAATCTGTCGAGACTGCTTGTTTGGCGGATGAAGAGAGGAAGAAGTCTCCGCCAAGTCCTTCTTCGTGGCCACCACCACCACCATGGCATCTAAGGGAACACCCTTAGACAAGTATTCTTTTCCAGGAGGGGCAGACAGGAACTTATTTGGTCTTCTAGGAACTGGCTCCATGGCATCGGGAGTATCCCACACCTTCCGACTAACCAGATCCATTAGCTCATCGAAAGGTGGAGACACCCAAGAGGCAGAGGGTTGAGACCCGAAAGCCTTCAGGTACACACACTCCTCATCAGAAGGGTTGACAGTGGGCCAGTTGCACCTCTGTTTAAGGATCTCCAGAATTTCCACAAAGGAGACATCATCAGAGGACGACTTGAGGAACACCTCCAACTCCTCGAAGTCAGTGCCTGATGTCAGAGACTCATCCTGGAAGTCAATATGCTTCCTCTTACATACTCTCTTCCAAGAAGGCTCCTCGAAAGGACCTTCTGGGGAGGGCAAGGAAGAGTGGGAGCCACCAGCCGGTGGGTCCTGAGGCTGCGGGTCTCTGCTGCCTCCAAAGAGAGTAGGTACTGAGACCCAAGTGGGAGCCCTGGGGGGAAGAATGCTTGTACCACTGGCTGGGCTGTAGATTGTGACAGCACACTCCTCATCACCTCAAAAGCCGACCTCTCCGGCTCCGAAGACCGTCCCCGCTCCGAAGAGACAAAAGATGGTGCCGGAGCCCGAGCCATCAGTTCCATGATAGATGCAGTGTCTGAGCTCACCCTGGCGGAAGCACCGAGAGGAAGGCTTTGAACCGACGAAGATTGATTCAAACCCTCACCATTGGCGCAGACAGAAGAGCTTCGGTCCCTGGACATGACGGACGGTGCCGAGCTTGCTGGAGCCGAACTCAGCTCCAATGCAACAGCAAGGGGAGCCGGAATCGAGGGTTTCTCCATTGGTAACAAGCACGCTGGCTCCGAAAAGCCAACATGGCTCGAAGGAGGAATCACGGGTGAGGGCAAAACTGGTTCGAGTGGCTCCGGAGCCAACTGGATCAGAGCCAACAAAAATTTAGGCAGAGCAGATGGCTTCAGGAGTCTCAGTACTACCCTCTCCACATAATCTTCTGAAAGACTCCTGGAAGATCTGGAAGATAAAGTTGGGGATCTCGACCTAGCAGGCACTGGAGATTTGATCAGCAAGGAGACTGGTAGGGACTCTACAGACCGGCTCTGAGCAGAAGAGTCAACTATTTCCAAAGGTTCAGCAGTCGGCACTGAAGCACCTATGACAGATTCTGAAACCATGATGCTCTCCTTCGGCTCCGAAGACTGAGGAGTCAAGGAGGCAGATTTTGTTAATCTGGAAGGCGACTCCGAAACACCAGCCAGTGCCGGAGAAGGCCTTTTTGAACCTTGTGATTTTGAGTCAGATCTTGACTTTGAAGACTTAGACGAAGCCGACGAACCAGATATGGCTTCCTCAAAGGTTGGCTTCAAAAGATCCCTGAGTATCAGCTTGTTCTTTCTCTCCTGCAACATTCTATGAGAGAAAGCATGAAAGAACAAACATGATTCCTGCAAATGGATGGCTCCCAAGCAGTAGACACAGCTACTGTGGCCATCCATCAAAGACACTTTCTGGGAGCACTTCATGCATTTTTTAAACCCAGAGGGTTTATGCTCCTTGCTATCTTTAGACATTGCAAACACACAAGTAAAACCAGAGGGGAAAGAGAATAACTGAGGACTAGATCCTGTAACTAAAACGGGCCTAGCCCTACAGAAGAATTACATGAGGACTAGGTCCTCTAAGTTAAACGGGCCTAGCCTGGTGTAAGAGAAACTAGGTCTTTCAACTAAAAAACAGGCAGAGATTCAGTCACACAGGAAAATTCCAAATAAAATTACAATGAGGGAGTAACACGATGACTTGGTCCTCTAAGTTAAACGGGCCTAGCCCTGTGAAAGAACTGGGTCTTCTAAGTCAAACAGACCAAGTATACAACACCACACACACACACACACACACACACACACACATATTCAATAAAGCAGGAAAAAATCTGCAACTGCAATAGTAATTAAGACTTTAGCGGATCCCCGCCAAAGACCACCAATTAACAATAAACCGATTAACAGTAATTTAATCAATATGAGCCCCCTGTTGATTAAGAACGGTGAAACCGCCAAAACTAACGAATTAGGCAAAAAAGCGCAACTGCGCCTAATTTCTGTTACACAGGATACTAATACTAAGGTCACACAAGACCACAGGACAATTAAGTAAAGCCCTATATATATATATATATATATATATATATATATATATATATATATATATATATATATATATATATATATATATATATATATTTTCCAGTAAATAACAGTAAATATGCAAAAACCACTAGTTAATGAAAAAAATGCAAAGACTTAGCCAGAGCTAAGAGAAGCACATCCGAACTCGTCGACGTGGCAAACGAGATCTGGGGATTGCACTGGTGCACCATGGGATACCTGCTTAGCCACGAGCCAACCAGAAGTCTTTGAGCTTGAAAATCGGCTGAGTTGGAGCAGAGGATCGTCTCCGGACCCATATGTAAAAATGAAGGTGAGATTGGACTACCTAACAGACAGTTTTGGTAGGATAACTCCTCTGAAACCTTGGGACAGGGGAAACAAAGATATGTTTTAAATCTTGCAGCGCCTTGCCCTTCTCTTGTAAAGATTTAAATAGTTCTGCAGCCCAGGTACCAAACAAGGCCTTGTTGTCCAGAGGAGCATCCATTATCTTTTCTTTAATATCATCAGGCAAAGGTTGGATCCTGAGCCATGAATACCACCTCAGGATGGACCCAGATGCTGCTGCTCTAGCTGAGGCCTCCACGGCATCATAACTGTACTTAATGGAGTGTCTTGTAACCTGGACAGAGGAATTAAGAATGGAGGAGAGCTTAGCCTTGGTGGGAGAATCGGGAAACTCAGAAAGTAGCTTTCCTGCATCTGATAGAAGGACCAAGGAATATTTTGGTCATATGAATTTGATAATTAATTACCCTGAAATCCAGAGTAGCAGAAGTATATACCCTTTTCCCTATTATCATGATTTTGCTCTCCTTATCTGAGGGAAGCAAAGAGGTAGAAGGCAGCATTTTGGATGTCTTGTCTGCAGAGACTGAAGTGGTAGCAGGGTTTGCAGAGGGACATTTGAAGAGAAATTTGGAGTCCCCAGGCACCTTATAAAATCTATACGGGCACTTGGGGACTGCGGACTGGAAGCTGGGCATCAGGCACTTTGAAGCAGCTGCAAAGGCATCTAAGAAGGGTGGCAGAACATGGAGTATGGCAGATGGAGAGAGGGAATCCATCTGTAGGAGGTTGTAGTACTTTTTTTGGATGTCAGATACCTAGCAGCAGTCCCACTTGAAGAACACTCATCTTCAGGATAGTTTTGCCAAAGAAGATATCCTCCCCTGGGGAACTCATGCCATTAGATTCTTCTTGTGGTGAGGCATAACCCAAAGGGGAAGAAATCTGAGCTGAATAAGCCAAAGATTCAACTCCTGATGATTCCGCATCATCTGAGGAAATCTCCTCAGAAGTCCTCTTTAAAGTAGTACAGGGAGAAAATGCAGAAGTGAGAGAGGGGGTGGAGGTCTGTCATAGGGTCATAAAGGCATTCAACAGGCCTTGAGAAAAGGTCTGTCAATACAGTGGTAGTTCCTGTGGGGCAAGAGAAACATATTTCATCTCGAGTTTTTTTCTTTTTTGGAACCTCCATGTGGTGGAAGGTAGATGGGCCAGACGTTGGCTTGCACTCCATAATGTTGGTACGAACATCCAACCGCACAATGGTCTGGGTGGTGCCATGCGGGCCTTCAGTAATAATAAGCCGTGGTTCCCCCTACACCCGAGTCGTACGCCTGTAATTCCCTCAAGGACGTGCTGGTAGAGTCCTTCATGGCCTCCACTCTGGTACCCAAAGGAAAGTCTACCGACTCCGAAACGGCCTTCGGGCCCACATCGGCTTCAGGAGAGACGTCTGGATCAGAGGGAGCAATGGGTAAATCAGGCAGTGGCTTCTTGGCCTTTTTTGGCTATGGCTCATCAGAAGGGCCCAACGAAGCCTCCATGTCACGCGTGAGGCGCTTAAGGCACGGACTCTCAAGATATAACTTCAGGGAAGCTAAAAGGCTACTAAGGGTTTTGGATATGAAGGCCTTACAGACAGACATTTTATTATCCTGCATCTCTCCCTGGCAGCTGAATGTCCCTGGCCCACTGGGTCATTGCAATCTCTCAACCTCCTTCCTTCATTAAGACTGAGAACCTACCCGCCTGGTCAATAAGGACCCCCATCTAATAAATCCTGCCATCTGAGCTGCATTCCTAGGATATTTTCGTCCTATTCTCTAAGTACCGCCTTCTAAAGGATTCATGGAACTCTCAACCTCCTTCCTTCATTAAGACTGAGAACCTACCTGCCTGGTCAATAACGACCCTATCTAATAAATCCTGCCATCTGAGCTGCATTCCTAGGATATTTTCGCCCTATTCCCCAAGTACCTCCCTCTATAGGATTCAAGGAAGTACGTTGATCCTCCAACCAAACTGTGTATTGAACTGTTTTTTTATCACCTTTTTCTAGTGTATGTTTAAAAGGCTCTCTCCTGAGCCAGATACTCAGCAGCCAGACCCTGCTCTCTCCCTTTGAATTAACTCTTCTGCTCTGTTGTTCCTAACACTAACTTACCCTTTCTCTTACCTTTTCTACTTTATCAGTTCACTCTAATTCTACCTTTGTCCACTAAGGTGGCACCCTTCACTTGCTTGTGTTTTATCCCTTTTTCCCCTTCTCCAGTATTCAACCCCTCACTATTGTTTAATTTCTTTCTCTTTTTACTCTCCTTGTTCCTGTATCTGACTGTTCTTGTACTTACCCCACTATTACCCACTCTCCCCTTGTGCCTCACCTCTGTCCCTTGTAAACACAATATAGTAGTAGTACTACCCACTCACCTGGAATTGTCTAGTGCTCCTCTATAATATGTTGCTTACTGATTGTCTCTTAGATTCTCATCCTTTACTTGCTCTTCTATCTTCTACTTCTGTCCTCATCTTTGCTTGCCTTACTCCTCTCCCTTGCCCTCCTTTCCACTATAGTGACTTTGGTATGCTACGGAATTATGTATTCTAGCTCACCTTTCTAAGTCTATTGCTCCTCCCTAGACTCCTGACCTCCCTGCCACATTTTGCCTATCCCTTCCCCACCTCACTTCCTTCCCGAAAGCTTATGGTTAGGTAGCTTGGCGTGGCGCCATCTTTTATTATCCTGCATCTCCCCCTGGCTGCTGAGTGTCCCTGGGCTCACTGGGTCATTGCAATGTAAGTCTGTTTAAACTCCTAATGCTGTTTCTATGTAAATCCTCAATTTGTTTTTTTAAGTAATTACGGCTGAGGACTACTTACGTCTGGAACACTGTTTGGAATGTCTAGGTTTCTACAATTCATTTTGTATTAATTTATTGCAACCAGAACACCCAATTGCAGGTAGTGCCTCCACATGGATATCTACCATGCCATTCCATCCTTAGAGTGTGCGCAGGAGTCCTTACAGCATGGTGTTAGTTTTTAAGGTCCCGAGTTAGTCACATTGCACGTCATTTAGGTATCTTGTATGACAAGGTAGTTAGATCTACAGGGAATTATTCTCGCTTATACTGCTTTTCTACCTTCTCAAGTTGTATGCACTATTAGCTGATACATTGTTTTGTTAGCCTAATTTGGTTTGGCGTTTACCCTACTAGTAGAACCAATGACTACTCTGCTCATGCGAATAAAGGGATGCGAATTTATGAGTATGGTCAACCATTAATTTTAATGTAATAATCTATGTTGACCCTTATTTTGTTCTTACTACGAATTGATACTGGTCTAGCTGCTTATAGTTGTTTTGTATCATATGTGGTACAATGTTTAGAGAGCGCACTTCGGCATGCAATGCTCGTTTTGGTCTAGCTGCTTAAAATTGTTTTGTATCTTATCAGGAATAGTGTCTAGAGAGCACACTATTACATGCAGTGCTTGTTTTGCGATTTAAGTTGGTACCATTTCTTATTTCGCCCACATAGGATGCACATACAGTGTTAAACTGTTGGATGGTATGTGATTAGCTGTTTAAGAGCGCAGAACTCCAAACAGCGCTCGTTTATTTTATCATTACCTGATTTGCCCTTCCCCATGCGGTAGTGCTTTCTTTTCCCCCCGCTTCTCCGTAAATAACTTTTAATCCATTAATGCACTTACACTTAACGCATATAGGAGGAAGTTTTTCTCAGATTATTGACAGTGCAGAAAGCCTCCGCTCTAATTCACACTGGCTAGGACCTCATACTTCTGTTTATCAGTACCCATGCGACTAGGATATAGACTGCTTTATTTGGTTTGTCAGAAGTGCTGAGAATTGGTAGATGGACAACACCCGATGCTCAGGGTTCAATTGTTTATTTTCCCTTTGCCATTAGAATTTATATTGTTTGGCGCGATAGACATTTCTTGTGATAGCTTCAGGCCTATATTTATTTTTTATATTAGACTCACTTGTATTTTACTGATTTCTGTTACTTACTGCATTATTCTAGATACTCCTGCCTAGCAGTCTTTAGAACTGCACTTTATGATTATGTACTGTACTGGCATTTTGCAATGATTTTTAATGTTTTGTATTGTTCCTTTATCTGTCTCTACATGCCTAATCAGCTTGTGTTTCTACTTAGTTTGTGTAGATGTTCCTAACATATAACCTGAACCTGCATCTATTTTTAGCCATAGCTTCTGTAGTATTACGGTGTGCAATGTTACCTTTAGTAAATGCTTGTGCTAAGTGCATTTTACCTTGTTTTTTTCTGTGCTCTTACCTTAACTGTATTTAGCTCTATACTGAAACTCTGCTCTCCTTTCACTTAATTGTTATTTTTCTCTCTCTAACCCACACAGCTCTCAACCCTCCTTCCTTCATTAAGACTGAGAACCTACCTGCCTGGTCAATAAGGACCCCCATCTAATAAATCCTGCCATCTGAGCTGCATTCCTAGGATATTTTCGTCCTATTCTCCAAGTCCCTCCTCCTAACGGATTCAAGGAAGTACGTTGATCCTCCAACCAAACTGTGCATTGAACTTTTTTTTTTTATCACCTTTTTCTAGTGTATGTTTAAAAGGCTCTCTCCTGAGCCAGGTACCCAGCAGCCAGACCCTGCTCTCCCCCTTTGAATTAACTCTTCTGCTCTGTTGTTACTAAACACTAACTTACCCTTTTTCTTACCTTTTCTACTTTACCAGTTCACTCTAATTCTACCTTTGTCCACTAGGTGGCACCCTTCATTTGCTTGTGTTATATCCCTTTTCCCCTTCTCCAGTATTCAACCCCTCACTATTGTTTAATTTCTTTCTTCTCTTTTTACTCTCCTTGTTCCTGTATCTAACTGTTTTTGTACTTACCCCACTATTACCCACTCTCCCCTTTCCCCTTACCTCTATCCCTTGTAAACACAATATTGTAGTAGTACTACCCACTCACCTGTCTGTCTAGTGCTCCTCTATAATCTGTTGCTTACTGATTGTCTCTTAGATTCTCATCCTTCACTTGCTCTAACCCGCTCCATTCGCCCTGTGGGCTCACTCCGCTCCCGTACCCAACCCCCAATCACACCCACCCCCAGCAGTCCTAACCTTATACTTCTCTAACCACTCCATCCGTTTAGCACACCAGTCACACATTACACCACCCTCTTGCTCTTCCAATACCTATCCTCGTGCTACTTTAACACATACTCTATTCCTTCACTTCCTCTCTGCTTTTTATTTTCCTTTCTACTTCCCACATTTCCTTCCTAAACATCCCTATCACTATGCCTCCACTTCTAAACTCTTAATAATTTAAAACATATCTTCCTTTTCTCACTTCTTCCTTTCTTTATGCTATCATACCTTCTAACCTCATATGAACTACTTAGACTCAAAGAACCATACTCTTTCACTCAACATACTAGCTCACCTTCCCAAAACACATTCCAACCATTCCCAAACAACATTTCTTCTCCTAGCTACCTTCTTGCAAAATTTCACAGAAAGTTCCACATTACCTACACTAACCAGCATACAGAAAGTAATTATACATCTACTCCAAACCCTCTGACACAAAAATAAGATTACTTCTCTCCCTTCTAGCAGGTGACATTCATCCCAACCCTGGCCCAAATAACACTGCTATTATAAACCCCCTTTATTCTCCACCCTTATGCTCTAACCTTCCCTCCAAACCCCCAAATTCTCTCTCTATAAGCTCACCTTAACATCCGCAGCATTAAGAATAAAACTGCCCAGCTCCATGCACTGCTTGGTGTACACTCATTGGACATCCTTTGCCTATCTGAAACTTGGCTCAAACCAACAACCCAAGACAAGAAAACTAAAGGGTGGTGGTTTTAGCAATTCTATATGAAACAGATATGCAAATTACTGTCATTCATGAAAAACCTCCCTTTTGTTAGTAACTCTGATGTCCTGATCTCTAAATTAGACCTTAATACCCACAAATCCATCTATATTATATGCACCTACCTTCCACCTGGAAATAATATTAATACCCTCAAAGAGATCCTTAGCTGGCTCTCTATTCAATTCCCACAAGAAACCATAGTACTGGGTGATGTCAATATAGACTGGAAAACCTGCACCTCAAGAGTCCCCCTCTCCCTCTTAAATCTCCCTGTTTTTTCACAAACCATTCACGCCCCAACCAGAACTAACAAATCTAATAAAGAAAGTACATTGGATTGGATTCTGATAAATAGTCACCACCACAATTATATAGTAGGAGCACTACCTGACGATTTAAGTGACCATGCTCTCACCTACTTAATTAGACATAAAACTCCTACCCCTAACCTTGCTAAATATAAAATGGTCAGAACAAATAGAAACTTTAACCCTGAATCCTTCCTAGATGAACTAAGAACTACCAATTGGTCTCCTCAAACTCCTGCCACTAGATGATGCTGTAGCTTACTTCAACTCAAAGTTCTTAACTATACTAGACTCGCATGCTCCTATAAGATCTGTCAGAATTCGCTCAAAACAAGCCCCTTGGCTTTCAAAAGATACACGGCATAAAATTATTCTGAAAAATAAGCTCTGGACCAGATACCATAGCACTAAAGATCCCAGCGACCAACTTAAATTTAGACAAATAAGAAACATTACAAAAAAAGCCGTACTTCTAGACAAAAGAAATTACTACTGCCATTTACAACAAACTAACCAACAAAATCCACAAAAGTTTTGAGTGGGAATAAATAGTCTCTTACAGCCTGGCCTCTCCGACACCCCATACCCCCTTAGGCACTTCCCAGAACAACCCAAAACAAACTGCTGATGCCTTTAATACATTCTTCACTGAAACTGTCCAGTCTCTATCTAACCAACTATCTCCCAATATATCATCTCAGCCCACCTCCCCTAGCATTTCTATTCCCACATTTCTACTGCAACCAGTACCCACATCCCTTATCTGTTCTCTTCTCCACAAGCTTAAAGCCTCCTCTCCATCTGCTGACCTTCTACCTGCCCAATATCTAAAATTTGCAGGCAAATTAGCCTATCCAATTTCCATCCTGATTAACAGAACTATTGTCGAAGGCTACATTCCTTCAATCTGGAAAATTTCACATATTATTCCCCTACATAAAGGTGGAAATGCAACAGAACTTTCTAATTACTGACCTGTAGCCCTTCTCTCCCCCCCTGGCTAAAATTGTGGAAAAATGTATACAAAAACAGCTACTTAATCACCTGTTAAATAACCTCCTATCCAACTGTCAGCAAGGCTTCAGACCTTTCCACAGCACTTCAGCCCTCCTTTCCTTCACTGACTACATCAACAAAAATCGGAATATAATCCTTACCTCTGCTCTCTTTATTGGCCTATCCAAAGCCTTCAATATGGTCAATCACCAGATACTAATAAATGTACTGAAAACATTAGCACTAGACTATTGTGCCATAAAGTGGTTCCACTCTTATCCTCATAACTTACAACAGGCAGTGCTCTGGCATAATAACTTATCCAACCACCTCCCCATTACACTCGGAGTCCCCCAAGGCTCTATTCTTGGCCCCCTTCTGTTTTCTATTTTTATTAATGATCTGCAAACCAGTAGTCCCTTTGCAACCTGTATACAATATGCTGATGCTTCTACTTTGATTTGTTCTGCCTCATCCCCCTCTGAACTGCACTATCACCCAGCAGACTTTCCAAACCGTTGAAACATGGTTCCTAAAACTATATCTAATCTTAAACCCCCCAAAAAACAAACTGTTACTTTTTGCCCACACCCGAAAATCCCCTCCTCTCAGCTTCTCTGTCTTGTCTAATAATGGCACGAGCATATCACCTGACCCCTCTAGCAGGCTCCTCTGAGTAGAGATAGACAGCAACCTATCCTTTGACTCACACATAAACACTATAAAATTAGTTAACAGAAAACTAGGCTCCCTTTATAGGATTAAACCATTCCTTACTCCACTTGCCAGAACTTCCATTGCCCATTCCCACCTGGTTTCAACCCTCCTTTACGCCTCTCCTATTTACACTTACCTGTCCAAAACTAACCTCAAAAACTGTCAGCTGCCTGCAACAGTATCACCAAATTTGCCTCTGGCTCTACTATTAGAACTCACCATTGCATAAATTTAAAGAAATTAGGATGGCTTGAGTTGCAAAATCTGATCTTATTTCACCAACTTTCCTTAGCCCAAAAAATCCTGTACAAACCTACTAACACCCCTATACTCACTTCCCTTATAACTCCTTACTGTAACCTCAAAAGCCTACATTCTTCTAACAAACTTCTTATAGCAACTTGTAAATCCAACAACTTGGCAGGTAACTCCTTCTCAAATGTTATAGGAAAAGCCTGGAACTCTCTTCCTGACAATCTCTCTGCCATCTCCTCTCATCACTGCTTCAAAACCTAGTGCAAAACTTACCTCAGTACCCACTGGCTCTGCCCCTGCACAAACCCTGACTAACATTCCATTTGTTTCTAGTACTTCCATTTTTTCTGCTTACAAATTTTATACTATAACTTACTTTTCTGCTCTTCTGCTCAATTTGTACTCCATTAGTATGTATTTAAGTCTAAATTGTTGTGTCTGTAAGAACTTGCTAATGCAACTGCTCACCAACTAAAGTTGTAATTCTGTTTATTAATGTATGCATTCGGAGCTTTTCTCCCCAGGCCTCTACTGAAAATGGACTCAAGTCCAGTTGTACCAGCCCGGTCAACAAATGTAAAATAAAAAATAAAAAACATAGCAGACTGTATGGTCGTGGTCTGGGCCTAGGCAAAACAAAGATTGTGACAGTCCTTATGTGGAATCTGCCTTCCACACAGACGCTTGCCCTTCCTAGATGACATGTCATCACAGCAAAATACAGTAGCCAAAATATTAAAGAAAAAAAAAATGATGGGGTACTTATCTGAACCAATGTTCGCAACTTGTCTGATGAGCGATGACCAGAGCAAGCAATTGGACAGGCAGCAGAAAAGTTCTGAAGTTGGTACGTGCTGACGTCCACTTTATACCAGTCTCTTTATGGCTGACACCCGTTTGCTGATGTGCGGTGTCACACATACCTCACAGTAGCAACAGACTTTTGTATACTGGGCAGATGTACGAGTCAGCCAGTGGTGGACTCCCTCACTCCCTCATGTTATGAATACTGCAGCATATGAACACAGAAGGACATCAGGTAGTGACTGGCATTCAGTCAAAAGTACAAAAATATTTGGGAATCATATGTTCATCTTGATGTGATAGTATGCGTCCTGAAGATCGATGAGGCATATCCAACTGTCCTTGTCTAGAGATGGCAGAATGCACTGAACCGTGACCATTTGGAACTTTTACTTCCTCGCAAACTGATTGCTTGCTCAGATCCAGAACTGATCTCAGGTCCCTGGGTTTCTTTGGCACTAAAAAGAATCTTAAGTTCCGAATCCTTTCTGGACTGGTGAGACCTTCTGAATGACTCTCTTGTCTAGCAGCTTTCCCATTTCTTGAGCTGCTGTCTCCCTCTAACTGGGTGGGACTTTGGGGAACCTTTTTCTTCTCACTGAGGGAATCTGGAAAAATGGTACCTAATAACCTGTGGATATGATTTTTAGCAGCCAAGAATTTTTTGTTATTGATGTCCAGATGCCTGGGTGCAGAGACAAGTCCCCCCTTTCCCACCCTCGACTGCCTCCAAAGTTAACTAGTGGGGCAACCTTTCAGTAACACTGGAAGGGCTTATCTGAAAAGGAATCTCAGAAACCTTGGTTTTGTGGGCCTCCCCTGCTGCAAGGATGTCATCTTTCATTTGAACTTACCCCTCTGCCCCTGAGGGAGTTATCCTAGAAAATGATCGTTAAGGGGTAGAATAGCATATCTCTATGGCAGACAGGGTCTTTCTGTCCTGTTCAGTCCAAGAAAGCATTTCCTTTACAATAGGGCCAAATATGTTCCATCAAAAGGGGCATTGATGAACAAAGGCTTCAAAGGCTCTGCAAAGACATGTAGGTGCATCCAAGCATTTCTCCTAACAGCTATGCCTGAAACAGCTGCCTGTGAGGTACCTTCCGCAGTATGGGATATTAGCCTCATGAACACACTAGAGATGAATAACTGAGTGACCAGTTGTGAAGAAGATTGCTTGTAATCCTCCACAGACGTGGACTCATGGAGGGATTTAGAAAGTTCCTTAGTCAAATCTCGCTTTAAACTTGTGAAATGTGCCAAATAATTCAGAGACCATAAAGCAAAAGTCAGAGGCAAAAATGTGCTTTCCCAAGTTAATGCCCTGGACTATGTTAGGGGGATGGACATTGGAGTTCTGCTCCACCATCTCTTTGTGGCTGCTGCCACAACCATAGCATCAACAGGGACTCCCTTGCTCCAGTGTGGCCTATCTTTAGCTGGTGCCAGAAATTTATCAGAATGACAGGAAATGGGTTCTACAGCATCCAGTTCCTTCCACCCTATGAGAGACTAGATCTACAAGCTCATCTGCCAGGGGAGTCACCCAAGATGTAGACAGGCCAGACAAAAAAGCTTCCAGCAAGACTGACTCCTCTTGGAAGGGGGCATCAGGACCATCCACCCTTTTGCCTGAGAATCTCTAGGATGTCTCTGATGGAGACATCATCTGGTGGAGATCTGGGGACCCCTCCCCTTCATCGAAGTCAATGTCCTCAATGAGATACTCCATACGGGAATCTGTTTGTCTCCTTTTACATGTTCTCTTTCAGGGAACCTTTTCAGTGGGGTGATCTGGAGAGGTATCCGAACAGAGGGGAAAATCCTCGATGGGGACTGTCCGGATTCTTGACTGTGCAGACTGTCCCTGTGAAACAGGCCTGAGAGGATCAGAGCTTAGATCCAAAGAGGAAAGAGTAGCTGAATCTCTTGAATGAGAGAAAACCCTCTCCACTACTTCTAAGGCAGAAGGACCGGGAAAAGCTGAAGCTGCTCAAAGCTGCCAATACTGACCCTGCCTGGACCAATGCCTTGAAAGGGGAGTCAGACCTGAGCTGTCCAATGCCAAAGCCGCAAGGGGACATCTCCAACATCAACATTTTTTTTTAATTTTAAACTACCAACAATGGTAGGAAAATAAAACCTTCTAAAGGGTAGAAGGGAGGAAAGGGTATGGAAAACTATCAACAATGGTACCAAGAGCTTCCTGAGATACAAGATTTAGAAGAAAAAGATTATCACAAGTTAAAGAAACTCAAACATTGAACAACTAAATGAAGGCAGTGGATGAAAAAAGAAAGAATGTATGGTAGGAGGTTAGGAAGTTCTAGAAGAAAAACAATGAGACCTACTGCAAGATAAAACACCTGAAAAGCTCTGAGAGATTGATCCACATCTGTAGCGATATGACAGCAAATGAAACCAGAGATATAGCAGGTTGACTGGGGCATTATGGGTAGAGGGAGGAGCTCATGAGTCGGATCCAAGAGTCTTGTAAATGGCCAAACCGGATCCAAATTCAGATCCGATACTCAATCGCTGTGGAACGAATGGAAAGGGCAACATCACATCCTTGGCTAGTGTTCATAGGTTCATACTAGGCTATCTGCCCGAGGGCATTTACAAGCCTAGCCCATCGCCCTTTAGTATGGGGAACTATACCCATTATTTTGCTGTGCCTCTGTCGAGCAGTGACACTGAGGTAATCCCTGGGGTATATCTGCGATCTCCCATCCATTGGTCAAGATTTCTCTTGAACAAGGCCAGCGTGCTCTGCCTCACATGTACGGGATTTTGTTCCACAGCATAGGGAGTCTTTGGGTGATGAATCTATCCCTCCAGCACGTCCTATTAATAGCCGTGTCGAGGTTTAAGCCCTTGTGGCTCTGATGGATCTAGATTTTTTGAGGTGAAGCATATTCATCAAATCTGGGTTTGACATGGCCTTGTATGTTAGGCAAAGGTCACCTCTGAGCACTGAATAGAGCTGGAGTTCTTTCAGTCGGGCAGCATAGGACAGATGTTTGAGACCCTTTATCCTTTTGGTGAGGAACTTTTGTGGCCTCTCCAGCTGCTGCAAGTGTCGGGTCAGATACATTCCGAATGGGGCATTGTACTCAATCATTGGTCTGATGAGTGATGAGTAAAGGGAGACTATGACCTCCCTTGATCTAGATGAGAATCCCTTCATGATAAGGTGGGCAATGTAGAAGGTCTTCCTAACTACTTTAGCTACATGGGTGTCGAATGACAGACTACTATCAACCTGGGTCCCCAGGTCCCTGATAACTTCTTCTGTGCTCAGTGGATTCCCACCTATTTGGTAGCCAGGGGTAACCTTGTTTTTCCCGAAGGGTATGACTATGCATTTTTGGCATTTAACTTTAGGCCGTGGCTCTGGCACCAGTTATCCGTTTCTGTGAGACCCTTCTGAAGGATATCTGTGTCAGATGTGTTTTCTACTATGGCCCAGTTTGCAGTCATCTGCAAACTTTGTCAGCCATAACCCTCCTGTGTTTGCTTGTACTTGGAAAAGTAGATGCCAAACAAGAGTGGGCCCAGGACTGAGCCCTGTGGGACACCACTTGTGACAGGCTTTGAGTCTGACATGGCGCCAGCAACTCTGACCCTGTGGGTTCTGTCACTCAGCCAGTTTGCAACCCATCTTGTGATGTATGGGTTAACATTTAAGCTGATGAGTTTTTCAATGATACCCGTGGGGTATTGTATCGAAGGCCTTAGCCAGATCGAGGTAGGCTGTATGGACTGCCTTTCCCTCATCAATGGCTTTGGTGACTGTTTAAAAGTCAACCAAGTTTAAAAGGCATGATCTGCCTTTGACAAAGCCAAATTGGGTTGGATCCAAAGTCTGCAAATTCCCTATGTCTTTATTTATGTGGTCCATTATGATCCTCTCCATGGCTTTGCAGATAAGGCTTGTCAAGCTAATGGGCGGTAATTTCCAGGGTCGGTGGAGGCACCGCCTTTGTGAAGTGGGACCACAGTTGCAGTGCGCCACCCTGGCGTATCCAGAGGTAAGACTTTGATTAAACAGCTGTCCTAGCTGTGGGTTTAATTCCTCATTGAGTTAGGAGCACACAGCCGGGACACCATCAGGTCCCATGGATGCTGTGTTTTTGCTTTGGAGAGAGCAGTTCTCACTTGGGCTGGAGATGTTTGGGGGCTGCAATCGTTTGGTATAGATATCTCTCCTTTTTGCACTGAACCTGTCAGCCAGTATGTTGGCAATGTCTGTAGGATCAGTAATCTTCACATCATTTTGAACTAGTTCTGAGCATATCTGGGAGTTTCCTCCTAGGTTTCTAACATAGCTAAAGAAGGCCTTATGATTGTCTTTTGAGTCTTTAGCTATTTTTCTCTCAAATTTGCTTTGGATGATTTTATGAGAGCTCTTAGTTTTTACTTATAGTGATCAAGGGTGTCTTACCTTTTAAGGATTTTGCTCTATCTTGTAGTAGCTTCCTCCTTTTCTTGTAGAGTTTGTTTATGGCTGGGGTCCACCAGACTGGGCGCTTTCTTTGGTACAAAGAGTCTTTGTTTTGCTTGGGATTGCCTTATCCATGCAGTCCTGCAGGTGCTGGTTTACTGTGGTCTTTTTATTTCAGGTGGGGTGGGATGAGGACCTCCAGCGAGATTAGTTTGTGATCTGATCTCACCAGTGAGGGTATACTTCGGTGTTGAACATTGTGCTCCCATGTTCGTGATGATGAGATCAAG
Source organism: Protopterus annectens (assembly GCF_019279795.1). Classification (NCBI taxonomy): domain Eukaryota; kingdom Metazoa; phylum Chordata; order Ceratodontiformes; family Protopteridae; genus Protopterus; species Protopterus annectens. The sequence continues at coordinate 1,118,932,932 of NC_056741.1, read as the reverse complement.
TATGTTATCTCCTCTTGTGGGGATGGTGACTAGTTGTTCCATGGCATTTGAGTTTATGAATTCCAGGAACTTTTGGGCTAGGTGTTTGGGCTTTGGTAGTGTTCCCAGTCTATATTAGGGTAATTGAAGTCACCTAGTATGATGGTGTTTGGTGATACATTTATCCCTCTAGTGTTTTCAGGAAGGCCATGTGAGGTTCCTGAGTTTGTGAGGTGGCCTGTAACATGCGTGTCCTTGATGAATATGGATACCCCTCCTTTCTTGGTATTGTCACCCCCTCTCTTTTGGGGCGGTGGGGTGCTTTCAGGAGCCTTGAACCAGGTTTCTGTCACAGCACAGACACATGTGTTCTCCATACTGAGAAGGGCCCCAGTGCGTGCGCATTTGAGATTTAAGTTTTTTCTTTTTGTGTTCTAGGGTGGTAGGTTTAGAATTTGCAGCATGTCATCCCAGGCAGACAGATACTGGATCCCCTTTGAATGACACCAGTGTTTAAGCCAATTGTTAAAGCTGATCATCTTATCTCTGTATTGTGGCATCATTCTTGGTGATGGTCCGCATTTGGAAAGGTAGACATTTAACAATATAATAAAGACACTGCTTTTGATACAGGACACACAACGTATGAAGAGCAGCTGGGTGGCAGTCAGTCTGTACATTGAAAATAGCTTAAGACAGGGAGGAACAGAATGTTTCTAATTAAGGTTTTTCAGGTTTTTTTTTTTAATGCAGTTGACATCTCTGATTTATGAGGGATCCTCAGCAGCAGTCAAGGCTAACTCTAGGGTGTCCTAGATATTTAGCAAGAGCTAGGGAACTAGACAAGGATGCCTGTTCTCCCACCTACTGTTTTGCACTGTATTTGGAACTCTTGACATAACTGATATAGTGTGATACAGTCCGAAAGTCACCAAAAATAAATAGTATCTTTATGTTGACTTGCTGATCTATTTGAGACAGACACAATATTTTCAGAAATACTGGGCAATTTTAGAGTTTACTTAAGATATAAGACTAAAACACAAACAAATGTAGGCAATCTTTAGCTATCAATAACATTAGGTCCCGGGAAGTAGTTTCTCTTAAATTGTAGGTCAGTGAAATATCTAGTTGTGTGGATTGCTCCTTCAATCCAGTATTTGGTGCAGGCATTGCATGGAAACCTGTTGCATAAGTACAAGTAGTGGGCCAGTGAGTGGAAAATTTGGTAACCATTTAAAATGTCGGGACCTGCTAGAGTGACTCCTGAAATACAGAGCTGAATGGCCAAAAGATCAGACTTGCACACACAAAGTCCAAGATATCATTTCCCAGAATATTCCCTTTTCTCTGAGGTATGGTGATCTTGTAGCTGGTATATATATATATATATATATATATATATATATATATATATATATATATATATATATATATATATATATATATATATATATATATATATATATATATATATATATATATATATATATATTAGATATTGGTATGTTGGGGGGGGTTTGCCCCCCCCAAAAGAAGTTTAAAGGAGATGAGCGATTTTCGAGATTCATTCTTCTCTTGTGTTTTTGGGTTTTTTTCCCCGACTTGTTGCAATCAGCATTTCGAGTGCCAACATTAAAATAGGAAGCCAGAAAAAACAGCAACCAAAAAGTCTCAACTAACCAGGTGTTCTTACAGCCCAGTGAAATTAGACTAATGCGGTTTGCCTGAGGTGTCTATATTTTTTAAAAGCTTCAAGATGATATTGTATCCTTTTTTTGAGAAAAAGACAAGCCTAGGGTAGTGTTAGCGATTATCTAGGTCAGTAGTTCGGTGGTCTGGGAACTCTAGGCTTGTGGCTATACCAGTAGGAATGTCTGATGAGAATATTCTGTTTCTGACTTGTTTCAGTGAGTACGGAAAGAATACTTTTATAAAATCTCACCATAATCACAGATGTCCTCTTCTATGTTGCAGTATTCTTTACATGAGGGAATCCTCTGCCAAAGGCGATCCGACATCCGGTCAGCATACAAGAGCTTTTAAGTACTCCTAGTAAGTGAGATGTCACATGAATGGCTTAGGAGTCTGTCGGCCATAAAAGCGACATCCACACATACAACCCTCAGAAACGAATGCCACAGGAGGAATACTAGTCTAAAGAAACAAGAAGGCTATCAGACATCCTGAATAAAAGCAGGCACCGGGGGGGGGGGGATAGAAAACTAATGCAGAAGAGGAGGACATCTACAGTTGTGGTAAGATTTTACACAACTATTCTACGTCCTTCTATTCAATTGTTGCAGTATTCTTTACATGAGGAAGAGTACAAAAGCAGAGGAGGAAGGACCAGAAGAGCTCTCTAGAAAGCCATGAAGAATGGCTCCTGCAAAACCAGCTGTAGATCTGAAGATGCCATCCAATTTGCAATGTTTGGTGAAGGTATGTACACAGAAGACCAAGTAGCCACTTCTAAAATAGTATTAGTATCCAAACCCTTAAAAAAAGCACCCAAAGAAGCAAAAGCCCTAGTAGAATGAGCCTTAACAAGAACAGGGAGGCTCTTCCCATGGAAAACATAAAAAGAAATAGCCTTCAGAATCCAAGAGGAGATGGTCTGCTAAGAAACAGGCAATACTAGAGCCCTGGGAGGAAAACAAAGCAGATCAGATTTCCTGACAGCCTTAGTTTTATCCAAATAAAATCTGAGTTATCTATGCTTCTCACTAGAGGACTGTGGAGAATTAAAGAAAGTGGGCAAATGAATAGATTGATTAAGAGACAAGTTCACAACCTTGGGCATAAAGAAGGGTTAGTACGTAAACAGATCCTGTTCTTATGGGAAATCAGAAAAGGTAGGGAAGCCATTAAAGCTTGAAGCTCAGATACCCTTCTGGCAGGAGTCAAAGCTAGTAACAGAACAGCTTTCCAAGTACAGTGTTGCAAAGAAGTTGTAGCTGCAGGCTCACAGTCAGCTCTTCCAGAACAAAGTTAAAATCCCAAGGAGGAAGAACAGGTTTCCTAGGAGGTCTAATGTGAAGGACGCCTTTGAGAAAGAGTTTAACCTCTAACCTGGAAGTCAAAGGGGGAGATAAAGGCAGACAGGCATAAATGGCTGACAAATGTACTTTCACCGAGGAGTAAGCCAAACTATCAGTGAGCAACTCACACAAGTAGGAAAGAACCAACAGAACATCCACAGACAGTAGATCCAGGTTGTGTGAACAACACCAGATGGAAAACCTCTTCCATTTAGATAAGTAGGATTTCCTAGTATTGGCTTTTCTGGCCTCCTACAGTACCTTAAGCACGTCCTCAAAAAAAAAAAAGGTGTCTAAAAGGAATTAAGAAGTCTGTCACCACAGAGTCAGACGCAGACTTGACAGATGTGGATGGATAAGAGAACCTTTGTCCTGGGTGAGAAGGTCCACCCTGCGAGGTAATTTGTGATGCCTACCCTTGGCTGAATACAGAAGAGGAGAACAAAATACTGTCTTAGCCAATCAGGAGTCTCCAGCAAGATTTTTGGTTTGTTCTGCTGAATCTTGAACATGACTTTCTAAATGACCGGAAAGGGGGAAATGTATAAAGAAACATTCCACTCCATGAGACCGATAGGGCGTCCACCTTTCAAACCAGGGAACCTGGGACTCTGGCACAAAAAAGAGAAGTTGTCTGATCTACTTAAAGAATACCCAACCAGTAGACAACATCCACAAACACATCCCTGTGAATCATACATTCGTCGGATTACGTCATGGACCTGCTCAGACGGTCTGCCACAGAACTCTGACCGGAAGAGATATACACTGTCTGAAGAGAAAAAAAGGAAAAAACCCAACAGGGCACTTCAACTCAGGTGAACAGATCAAACAATCGAAGATGACATTCGGACTGTAGCAGAGAAGCTCTAAGGGTTGTACATATAGACATCTCTTTTATGGCCGACATACTCCTAAAGCCATTCATACAACATCTCATGTTCTAGCAGTACTTAAAAGCTCATATACTGGCCTGACATCAGGTCACCTTCAGCAGAGGATTCCCTCATGTAAAGAATACTGCAACATTAGAACAGAAGGACATCTACTGTAACAGCAACAGTTAGCCACAGTGTGTAGAGGGTGAATGTTTACCTAAATTGAGTTTATGTTTTACAAAGTCAGTATCTAAGGTGTTTCATTTAAGGTGCTGAGGCTAAGACTGGAATGATAAGACTACCCCCAATAATGTCCAAGTTTAAGATAAAGAAACTTTAAAGCAATTACAGACTTGGTTAATTAAGCACATTCAGATAAGATTCTGCTTTCAAGTGGTTTATGGGAGCTTTATGACCAGGCAGCATTGTCAGATGAAACTGAATTCGTGACAGCTAGACTTGCATTGCAGGAGCTTACATGGTATATTTAGAAAATATCTTAAAGAGCCCCAGCTTAATAATAAAGTGCTGTAGTGAGCCGACGTCCTGCAAAGCAGCAGATGTGACAGATGGTCAATTAAACATGCTCAAAGAAGGCTTCTACAAGCAACTAGTTCCTGTAAAACAGTTATGCAGTGGTTTGATGGGAGTTGGCACAAGCTGTTACCCTAGCAGCTAACTGAGACAGTTGCTTGTAGAAGCCTTCTTTGAGCATGACCAAATCCACGCGAGCTACACACTCTAAGGATATAAACCTCAGCACAACAATGAATAGAACATGCTGGAGGGATAGATTCCCTTCGCAAAGACTTCCCTTGCTATGGAACAAGGTCCCAATCTACATAAGACAGAGCCCCTCACTATCACTCTTCAAGAGGAACCTTGACGAGTGGATGGGTAACAAAGTTCACACCAGGGATCATACCAACAGCTCTACTAGATAGGGGCCAAGGGTACTAGCTGCTAGATCAAGGGCCTAGGGAACTAACCAAAGGGGCGGTGAATACCGCACAACGTGGCTGGGCTAATATATGCCTTCGGGCAGATAGCCCAATATCTACCTATGAACCTATAAAGTAATTATCAGGCACATAGTTGCACATATTGATTTCATGATTCTTTCACATTTTTGCAAGGAAGTGTTTACAAATATATTTTTACATCCCAAGTTGGTTATAATGCAGGTATACCAATTTTATGGGAATTTGTTGGTGATGTGATGTGAATGAAGTGAAATGGGTAATATGGTATCATATTTTCTGGGACTGCAACAGTCTTGTATTCTTTTGAACTTAGCAGGGTTCAGCTCTCACAATATTTTTTTCTACTAGGTGCACCTCAGTACACTGCGTGACTTGAGCATGAAAATGTCTTCCTGGCAACGATGACCATAACTTCTCAGGCAACAATTTAAAGATTTTTTGGGGCTGAAGGAATGTTTTAACATGGAAGCTTCAAAGGTTATGAACAAAACCTGGTAATTTCAAAGTAAATGGCTGTCTGGTTATTACAGGAAGAGAATTATGCTGCATGGGATGATTAAGGGAAACTTTTCTTCTTTTTTTTTTTTTTTTATATTAACAGTTATGTTTCAGGGGACAGAGACTTATTCCCTTCAGGATTTTCCTTTTTTTTCACATTACTGGGCCTCAGTAGAATGTTTCTGATATGAATGAACTTCTACGCATACAACAGTATTTCTTGACAAGCTGTTGAAAATTTTCAAATGTTAAATGTATGATGCTGTTTGGTGTATTACATTAGTTATTCTCCTCTCAGATGGTTTTCTCAAAGAGAAAATGATTAAAAAAACAAAGCAAAGGAATTAATCTTCTTGAACTCTTGCACCCCATTGAAACTGCAACATGCAATGAATGCCCATGGTGCAAAGAACATAGTCACCTGCTATAAACCTCTATGTATAAGATAACCTTGTGTTAAGAAGCAAGAATTGAAAATCCATCTAAAATATGCAAGGACAATTGGGTCTATGCAAAAAAAAAGCCATTAAATGGCAACATCCCCAAGCAGTTCTCATAGCTCAAAGATACAAAGTGTAGGTAACATCTAATAAAAAGTATACCCTAAGGATATATACTTCAAGATTATTAAACTGGACAGTTCAAACAGCAGCATGTCAATATTAACTATACATGGTACAGAAAGATTCTTTACAAGTGGTCTAAGGCGAAGTGTTCATTTCAATAACTGTTTCACCCAACCAATACCATACAACTCAGCCTTCCTGCATATCAATGAAAATTAAAAGGGCTGAAAAAGGAAGTTATGGATGTAGCATAATGCTACACTGTTTTCATCTAAGTCAATATATGACAAGTTGGAATACCAGGCCGCATCTCCAATATGATCCTGTCATTCCCTAGTGTTCTAGTGCCTCAAGCTCCTACACTTCTCCCATAATCTCCTGAGAATTTCCCCTTCAGATCGTATTTGCTGCCTAATGACTACATTATCAGAAGACCTGCAATAACCTTCTATCAGGAGTACAATGTGTCAAACTGGATGGTGAATGGAGGGAGCAATGTGTATCGGAATGACATGGATGGAAAGTATCCAGCGTTATGGTAAGTACATAACTTTCAAAACCCATTTCATTTGTCTGTCTGATCCAAGAGTTGGGACAGAATCCCAAGCTATCCAAAACCTTAGGTGGACTCATGACAGCCAGGATACATCTGAAAACCAAAACCCTAAATACCACTATGGTACTAGAGATAGTATCCAATTTATAATGTTTGGAAAAGGTATGTAGTGTAGACCATGCCACCACCCAATCAACAATGGAGGAATTCCTGAAGAAAGCTGTATTACTTGCCATAGACCTTGTGGAAGGAGGTTTGGGTTTTGCACTTGAGGTTTTGTTGTTGGTTGAATACACAAATGAAATGCAATCTGACCGCAACTAGAAAAACTGTTTTCTAGGATAAGTACTTCAAGCCTGCAGAGGAAGCTGATTTGAATGGACACGGTCAGTGATTTGATCATAAAATTCAAATTTCCGGGTGGAGTGGGGGTCTTTAATCGGAGGTTGGAGGAGGAACACTTTTGAGGAAATCCTTGCACAAGTTATGAAAGGATAATGTGTTGTTTTGTAATCCGGTTGGAAATGGCAGCTAGCTGAACTTTGGTGGTAGAATAGCTAAAACCTGCTTCATATAGTTGAAGGAGAAACTGCAAGTTATCTGCAAAAGAAATGGAATACCAGTCAAGCCCTTGGCTGGAGACCCAGACGGCAAAAGGTTTCTGTTAACCCTTATCTTTTGAGTACACTGTTTCTGAATAAGAGAATAAGATGTGAATTACATTCTCTGACAGGGCAGAATGTTTGGCCATTAAGGGAAATGAAGAAATCATGCAGTTAGCGTGAGGCTGTGAAGGTCCAGGTGAAGCTGACCGGAGGGGTGTGCAGGCAGATCAGGCTGCAAGTCTACAAGCCAAGGGAGCTTCAAGTGAGGCCAAAATAGAGGAAATCAAATCTGTACAGCCCACTATGGTGACATGAGAATTACCTGCGATTTGCAAGCTGACACCTTCTGAAAGAACTTGATTATTAGTTGAAGAGGAGGAAAGGCATACAGGAGACCAGGAGGTGGGGTTCACTGACAGAATACAGTGTCTCTGTGACTGTCCCTGAGGGGAAGGGGAGGGCAAAGTAACTTTTGCACCTGGTGTTTACAGCCAAGGAGTCACAGCATGGCCCCAGTGAAAAAAAAAATCTTAAGCCACTGATGGGTTTAAGGGATCACTCGAAGCATGACAATAAAAGTGCTAAGCCTGTCTGCCAGCTAGCTAGACTTCTCCAGAATGTGCACTGCTAGTAGAAGGCAATCTGAATACAAAGCCTACTGCCACATTCTCATAGCCTCTCTGCAAAGGGTGGTAAGATATGGTTCCTCCATGCTTGATGTACCAGACTACTGACAAATGGTCTGATTGCAAGCCTATCACCCTGAAGGCAAAAGATTCTTAAGTTCTTGCAATGGCAGGAGGATCACTCTCATATATCCAAGATGTTGATGTAAAAGCTGGCCTCTGACTGGCTTTAATGACCTTGAATCATCCGCCCCTTGAAATGAGCCCCCTACCACAATGAGGAGACATCCATACTTATAACTGTTGTTGGTGTGGATAAAGTGCAAGTCTTCCTGTATGAAGGAATATAGGCAACCAACACCAAGTGAGTTTTGCATGAGTAATTTAAGCAAATCATAGCTAAAGCAGAACCTGTTAGCTGTGACCACTGTATGTACAGCATCCATAGGAGGATTCTCATATGAAATCTGGCACAGTAGACCACAGTGACTGTGGCTGCCATGAGCCTCAAAACTTTTTAAGGGCAGTGCCGCAGGAAGATTTTGATGGTGATAAAGGATCCAAACTGAAACTGAAGGGAAGACAGTCTCTCTGGGGTGAAAGACACTGGACAATGTTGTGTCCAGGTGGCACCCAATGAAAATCATTTGTTGTGAAGGCTGAAGCTGTTGATAGTCTATGGCAATACCTAAAGATATGAAGAGCTGTAAAAAGTAGCCTATGGCTTTTGCAGGCATAAACCAATCACCTAGATATGGGAATGTATGGATCCCTTTTAGCCGTAGACGGGCCAACTACTGCGATGCTCTTGGTGAACTCCCGAGGGGCCTGTGGTGAGACCAAAGGGCAAGACTCTGAACTGGTAATGATAATGATTGGCCCCTACATGACACGTAACTCTCCAAGAGTCCTCTGCAATTTTTATGTGGCATAGGTATCATGGAGGTCTATGGAAAATATCCAATCACTCTCCTTGAGACAGAGAAAATCTCTGAAACCATGACCATTCTGAATTGGGTCTTCTTAATAAAAAAGGTTTAGGCCACTGAAGTCCAGGACTGGTCTAACAGCTCTTGCTATTTTGGAACAAAAAAAATCTTGAATAAACTCCTTAATCCTCTCTGCACAGGTGGAAACTCCCAGATAGCCATTTCTGTAGGAGGATAGAGACCTCCTGACAAGCTGTTTGCATTTGTTTTGGTGATACATTTAGCAATGGTGACTTTTGTTGTGGTAGTCTTTGGAAAAAAAAAGGCATGGTACAGAATCTGGATACGATTTCAAACCCATTTGTCATGTGTGATGGCCACCTATACAGTCAGGTATCGAGACAACCCCCCCCCCCCCAACCTCCAGAGAAGGACAGTCAGGCAAGCCTTCCTTCAGGAGTGCTGGTTAGGTCTTCCTGAGAAGGGTTTCCTAAACCCATGGTTTTGCAGACCCCTATGACAAAATGGTCAACATCCTTTAAAGTGGCGACCTCTGCAACAGCTACCCTACTGGAGAGAGAGTCAAAGGTTTTATGCTGGAATCGTTGAACCACAGGGATTTGGAACCCTTCTCATTTCTTTTTTTTTTTTTGTAAAGGTACTTGAGGGTTCCCATTTTGATCATACTTTGTCAGTTTCTCTTTTACTATTGGTCGAAAGAGCCAGAATCCGTCAAATGGGGCAATGATAAAAGACCTCCAATAATTCATTCAAGTAAGGCCAGGTGCACAGCAAAAAGACAAATTAATACACACCAACACAGCAGCTAGCACTCCTCACACTATGGTGAATAGATAGTTAATCCATTCACCATAGTGTGAGGAGTGCTGGCTGATGTGTTGGTGTACAGCAATGATAAAAGACACCTTGAAGTTGTCGGCAAAGTCACACAGGTGGAGCCAAGCATGACGTCAAATGTTTATTCTAGTGCCTGCCATCCTGGCTGCTCCATCAGCTGCATACTGATACAGATTCATGGAGAGAGTTGTAATGCTGAACATGTTTTTCTCAGTGGGCTGAGTCATGGGCTGACAAAGTATTCATAGTTTGTTTGGCTAGGTCCCTTTGGAATCTATTCACATGGGTTAAATAGTTTAATGCCCCCTGAGGACAAAGGTGCCCATGTCACAGACATGCTTTCCCATTCTACATATCCCCCTGGATACCTTATTCGAGGGATGGAGAGTAAATACTCATCCATAAGTTCTCTTTTGGTAGTCTCTGCAATGATCATAAAGTCCATCACAGGACCCTTAGACCAGTAATGACTATCCTTAGATAGACACAGTACCTTGCTGGTTCCTGCAATGCTTTCCTGGAGACGAAATCTATGAGACCACTCAAAGAAGGGACCACCCAAGAGGTAAAAGCAGCAGAGCCGCATACCTCAAAGAGGACTTCCTTGTCCTGACAGGGTGGGTCCAGTGGCCAAGATCCCCTCTTCTTCATTAATTCAAGGACTTCATCAAATGTAACACATTTTGGAGGGAAACAAAAAGACCCCCCCTCCTCCATCCAAGTCAGTATCTGAGGTAAAGATTTCAGAATTGAAGTCTACATGTTTTCTTTTACACATTTTGTTAATGGGAATACCAAAAGAGTCCCTGGAACAGTCAGATAGCATTTGCTGAGTAGCTCCAAAGGATACAGGCTTGCTCTGTCCCTGAGAATCATGTGGAATAGGTTGAACAGCTGAAGGAAGGGCATCTTGGCATGCAGCTTTTATTGGTATGAAGCCTTTTGACACCATAGGAGAGGAGTATATCATCTTTTCCATAACCTTAACGGTGGACCTAGACTCGTCTGCATCAAAGGTCCACTCCTTGGTGCAGAGTCCTCCTCCACCAAAATAAAGGTTGGAAGAGCTAAGGAGGGGCGTGCAGATACCAAGCATCCTGAAGGCCTTGAAGTGGAGATCAGTACAATTGGTTCGAACACCAAGGACCCCAACACTGAGATTGGTTCCAAATGAGTTGGCCCCATCAATGGTGACTCAATTCCAACTATCTGGGTCCAAGACCCACTCAACAAAGAGGGAGCCAGGGTGGAGTGTGTCACATATGAAGGTAATGGCACCAATGCCAAGAAGGCCTACTGTGCCAAAGCAGCAGGATGTGTGTGGAAGACTGGCTTAAAAACTGCATGGAAGACTGGCTTAAAAACTGCAGATGCGGAAAATGACACCAGGGAAGGAGCTGGTAAAGGGGCAATGCTATCCACCCTAATAACTAACAGAAGGGGATGGAAGTATGCCCCATTTCATCTGCTTCTTCATGAAAGCCCTCCATTAGTTCACAATCCGCTTCAGACACACTCCCGAAAGAATAGATTTCAAAGATGAGATTGAAGGAGACCTTGAAGTGAGAAAATGGGATAATTTCCTTTTTGAAGAATGCCTACTAATTGATTTGGCAAAATATGTGTCCCCTAAGACAGTCTCTAAAAATGGTGATTTTTTGCCTCAGTGTTGAGGAAGGAAAACATTCTATCCTGGCACTTTAAACTGGAAGCCTGGTCTTAGTTATTGCATATTCTGGGCTCATCCTTATCCCTATCTTCCTTTTTATACCGTTTCTCTGCCTGTACTGGGGAAAGGAAACCTGTATGAATGAGCTTAATTTTTCTGACCACTAAAGCATGAGGGCTGAATCCCTTACAAATACAGCACTCAATGTTGAGATGCTCCAGACTTAATCCACACAGAGGTCATGTGGGGCTTGTGGTGAGAGCTTATGCCCACACTTAAGGCATTTATTGAAGGTTTTTATCCATAAGTGCAACTTCAACCACCACCACTGCAAAACCAACCTAAAACTACTACTAAAACTTTAAGAAAACAAGAGAAATATTAAGCAGCTGCCTTAGGATCGAGAAGCTAAAGCACCAGAAGGAAATGGTCAAAGAGCCTATAATAGCAATAAAAGGGGTATAACATTTAAACTAACAACAACTGCCAATGAAAAGCTTGGAAATATAAAAACATTGTGCACTAAGCTGATGGCCAAAATAGAAATCCTATCACAATGACAGGAAAAGAAATCTGTAGAGGAAGCTCACAGTGGATTACAAGAAAAGTGTAGGAGCTCGAGGCACTAGAGTATGTCCGACCCATTGGAAGAAGATCACTAGTTTATCTATAGCATGTCTTTGAGATGTATGAACAATCCACAGTTCATTGTAAAATTCCATATGGACAAAATTAAACAAGTGCAGAGACTGCACTACAGAACTACAACCCAGGCATGGAAATGAAAGTCACTGCTGAGGTAGTGAACTTCTAACAGCAGCTAGACCTACAGGTCTGCGGCCAGGTTACTTGGTCCCTTAACTTTTGGTCAGCTGGCTTCACCCTAGGGTTCTGTGGGTAAGTCTTTCTGTGGGCTATCCATCCAGGTGGTGATGAAGGCCTCAAACTTCTTTCAGACAACACCTAGATGCAGGGAATACTTGACAGTAAAAAGGTTATTCAATTTAATGCAACAGATACTGTAAAAAAAAAATGGAGTATCAGTGGCAAAGTGTTTTACTGCCCTGAAATCTGAAGAAGAAATAAGGGATCTAGGGACCCAAGTAGATAGTCAGCTTTCCGTTGATAACCATGTTGCCAAAGTGGTTGGAAAATCCTTCTATGTGACCCATCTGATCATGAAAGGGTTTGCATCAAGATCTGAGGATGTAATGGCGCCCCTCTACTTTTCCTTCATCAGACCCATTATTGAGTACAATGCGCCAATTGGAATGTACCTGGCTAGACATCTCCAGCAGCTGGAGAGACCACAGAGGTACCTAACCAAGAGGATTACTGGCCTCAAACAGTTGCCCTATGAAGCACGATTGAAAAAGCTAAGACTGTTCTCTGTTGCATACCGCTTTCTCAGAGGCGATCTCGGTGTAACATACAGAGCCATGTCCAACCCAGAATTGTTGAACATGCTCCATCTTAGCAAAACCAAATCTACTCGAGCTACACGCTCTAGGGATATAAACCTCAACACAACAATGAATAGAACATGCTGGAGGGATAGATTCCCTTTGCAGAGACTTCCCTTACTATGGAACAGGGTCCCGATCTACATAAGACAGAGCCCCTCACTATCACTCTTCAAGATGAACCTTGATGAGTGGATGGGTAACAGAAAGTTCACACCGGGGATCACACCAACAGCACTACTAGATAGGGGCCAAGGGTACTAGCTGCTAGTACAAGGGTCTAGGGAACAACTAAAGGGGCGGTAAATACCGCACAACGTGGCTGGGCTAATATATGCCTTCGGGCAGATAGCCCAGTACCAACCTATGAACAAATCCAGTTACACCAGGAAGGCTTGATGCTTCTTAGAGACTAACACAAGGACTTTCCTAGTGCTGGAATGCTATAAAGACAGCTGAACTGTAGGAGTGGCCAAAAATGAAGCGTAATGTGTGTGCACACCTTAACACTAATACAGGGATGCCATGTGTGGGTCTAAGGTTGTGTGATTCAGTCAATCATTTTTTTCTCATTTTAGAACAGCTTGTGTTACAGGCTCCTGAAGAAAGTAACCAAGTATTATACTCTACTCTACAAGGGCATCTGAGGAGGCATCACTTTGTCATGACTAAAAGACAAGCGTCCAAGACGCCGTTAAAGTTCCAAGCACTTTCAATGAATGGCAACGTTCAAATTTGTTAAAATTTCTGCAACTACACTTCGACTTTGAAATACTTAAAACAAATACAAATTTGTTTAAATTAAATACCATCATGTCCTGTTCAATTTCATCATACACCAAGGCCACCTTCTCATCTCTGTTGTCAAGAGAAATGCTTGCTTGAAAGAGCTTTTCAGCCCACTCTTCATAACACAATTCATCCAGCTCTTTGTAAGCCAAAACAAGAGTCCGCAATCCATCAGCTGCATACTCCTTGGGGGAAAAAAATGCATAAATAAGCATGACAACTACATTACAAGTTGTCAGACTAAGTACAGCAGTGAGCAAGTATATTCACCGTAACAGTAGTAGTTTCACCAGCCTTACCAGAGTCAACTCCTGTCCAAGAATTAAATGCACTGACTTCTCCACTGTGAGGTACCAAGGTGGGTCCCTCACTAGAATATACCAACTTAGGTATACACATTATCTCCGCTTACTTAGCCTGCTTTGCTAGGCATTCTCTTTGGTTCAACACAAAATATACTACTAATCAAAATCAAAATCTAAACCAAATATTCTAGTAGTAGTGACTACATTAACAGAAATAAATCAGCTGGAATTGAGATCTTTTAAAAATGGTAGGAGCTAACTACACAGGAAAAAATGGGAATTGTGGGAAAAATATATACAGGGGAGGAATGAGGTTTAAAAGAAGGCAGGACTAAAATGAGCTATGTAATGTTTGACTGAAAATGATTGGGTAGATTAAAAGTGATGTAAAATGTTTGCAACTGGGAGTGTGCCGGTATGGTTTGTGATGTAAAATGCTTCCAACTAGGATTGTGTCGGTGTGGTTTGTTTTCATTTATATAACTGTATGATTGCCTATGCCGTAAGTGATATTTTGATAAAGATGCTTCTTGTTTAAAAAAGTCAGGAAATTGAATAATTGATGCAATGCTGCTTAGATTATATGATATACAGTTTGATTACTTTTATACAAATGTAAATTTGTTAATATCACCAGTGATAATGCAATAAAGATGTTAAAAAAGACAAAATATACTCCTGGGGAAGTATGAATGTAGTATGCAAATAATCATTCATATATGTGCTTAAATAAAACATAAAACTCGTATCCAAGGTTGTAACAACGCTGTACTGATATTCTACAATAAAGGATTTCATAAATTATCATATACAAACAGCGGGGAGGTTTATAAACAGTACTAAGGCAAATTTAAAATTACAGCCTAGCACATTTGACTTCAGATACAATCACAGAGCTAAAAGATAAAACTTGTTTACTAAATAATCATGCAACTAAAACATAAAAAAAAATATTGAAATTCAGTATATATATCAAAATAATTAACGAAGTTTGCTTAAAACTGAGCAGATATGGAAACATTTGCTGCAAAAGGAATAGACTTAAGGTAATACAGCATACTTAATGTAACTGTAGTGAAAAAAGCGCAACCCACAATCTTTGAATTAAGACAGTGTAACCAAATACTACACTTAGCAAAACACTGTCAAAGTGAACCTTAACTATTAAATAATAATTCAACTGTATTACATCTGTCATAACATAAGAAATGTACTGCATGTGTTACACCGCCTTACAAACTTACAAAAAATGAGTATTTGACATTATACACATTAGCTAAGCACAACAGTATTAACAAGATGCTGTTTGTCATAACATCTTAACTTCTAAGCACCCACAGATAACACTGTGATGGTCACGGATTACAGCTTTAAATTCCTGCAATGTTGCCATAAATATTCATGCAACCAAAACAGCAATACAGGGATTTGAATATCACCACCCGTACCTCTTAATAAGTAAAGGGTAACTGGCCTAAAGTGTGTACAGAAAATCTGCACTACTGTCTTTGAGAAAAAAACATCAAACCCAAAATAATCTTAACATTGTTCAACTGCAATTTAGAGCTATAATCACTAGCGTAACAGAATTTCACACACCTCAGACTGAGCTCAGTGCCTTACAGTGCAATTTTACAAACAGTAATTAAAACTCTGCCAAAATCTTCCTCACATGCTCTCACAATATTTTCCAGAATGGGGGTGGCGGGCGGGTGGGGGGTAAATGTTAACTTTGTAGCACCAATAAGATCTTCTTCATATGTTTACAATACACTGTTACTAGTTAAAACAAAGCACCATACTGTTTTACCTTAAATTACACCAAATTTTAAACATTTAAATGGCAGCAATTAGCTCTGAGCAGTCACCCTTCAATGGGTAGTCCTAGAGTTGCAAGGTACAGTGCTAAAATTACACAAGCCGTTAAATTAATAGACCATCACCAACAAGCATTCAACATTAATAATACAATTCTTTACTTGAAATAAATAAGTTTTTTTTAAATTAACATTTCTACAATTTACTTGCTCTAAACTTTAACACACTATTAACAAAAACAGTCTTGTTTAGACACGGTGGTGCTGTAAGCATTTGCTCTGAGTTGTCATAGCAACTCACAGTATCCTAAAGGTGTTTTACAGTTACCCCCCCCCCAAAAAATTGGTTCATTAACTTTCTCCAGAACTAAAAAAGCACTAAAATGTTTACATTCGACTGAATACTGAGCCAACACACTTTTTATAATTTCTTTTAATACTGTTTAAATGCTTGTAGATCCTTTATAGTGTTTTCTCCATTTAGAATGAGTTACACACGTCACAAGCCAAATAAACTATCTCCTTAGTGTTACAGTTAAATTTATTCTTAGTTCTCCATCTTGCTAATTTGGATATTAGATCACCTTTTCTAATATGTTAATAAGGAAACATTGTTTACATCTTCCACACCTAAAAGTATATACTCCTAAATAAAAGAGACAGTGTGTTGAATTTTGATATGAAGGTTTAGAAAAGAAAGGTCTAGGACAGGTCTCCAGGGTCATTCATTCTTTGGCACCAGAATGATTCCCCACTTTGATCTTGGTGGGGGGGAGCAGATTCTATAACCCCCGAGACAGCATCTAAACTAGAGTATGAGGGAAGAGGAAAGTTTGAATATCTAGATATGGAGGAATCCCTTGAAACAGAGGAAGGGATTCCCACTGCCAGATGTCTTTCAGAATGACTCTAAGTACCCAAATGTCTGAAATTATGTGATGTCACCGAGGAAAGTGAAGGACCAGACTGTGGGATAGTTTTACAGGACTGCCGGGGGGAGGGGGTGCACACCTGATGAGGCATATACTAAATCCAATTTCTTACTGTGTCCTTGGTTCTGACAGGACCCCTCTTTTTCTTCTCTGAACTTCCGTGCCACTATATTTTTTAAACTTTATTTTGGAAAGAAGGGTTGAAAAATATGCTAACTCCCTGAATTAATCTCCCCTTTCATCAAACCTTTTTAAAGACCTCAGCAGAGGAAGGATCAAACACTACCTTTTCATCTAGTGGATCATTTAGGATCTCATCTGACACACTGGTAAATTCTTACAATGTAACCAGGCAAATCTTATCAAAGGGCCAATGGAATCTGCTCTGGACACAGCATCAGCAGTATTATAAGCACATTTTCAAGAGTACTTTGTAAGCTGACACACTGAATCTAGAAATGCTTTAGCTTTTGAAGATGGGAGATTAGCAATTAAATTCCCCATACTGTCAAAAGAAGCCAGCAGAAAGTTAGATGCAAGCTTGATAAATTTACTACTCTGAAGGCCAAGGTGGAAGAAATGCTTTTTCCAAATTTATCTAGTGCTCTTCCTACCTTGTTAGAAGGGATATGGCTAGCCGTAAGGAGTTTGGCAAAAGGTGACTGACGAGACATTACTGCAGGATCTGATCTGGGGTTAGAAAAAAGGAATTTGTGGGACTATGGTACTTTATACATCTCATCAAACCTTCTTGGAGCAGGTGGCGGGCTGTTAGGCAAATTGCAGGATGTCAAAAAATAAACAAAATAAAAAAATAAAGAATCCTCTAAGTCTGACAACACAGCAGAACAACAGAGGCTGAGGAAAACCCATCTGTAATAAATCATATCTTTGTTGAGATTCTGGTACATCTTTTTCTTCCCATTGAAACAATCCCTTGTTCTGGCAACTGTGTAAGAAAAAGAAAAATGCTCAGGAAGGGAATCTGAATGAAATACTTTTCTTTCTTCAGAGTCAGATTCTCCATTCTGTAGATGGGGAACTTGAGAAACACAAACCAAGTCTAACTCCTGTCCTTCAGACTGAATATGTTAGCAACAGAAACCGAGAAAAATCTTTTCCATTTCTCTACAAGGAGGGGATTCAGAATCTAAAGACAGGAAGACTAAATAAGCCCTTAGCAAAGCACAGCTAATGTTCTTTAAGAATGGAAAAATGCCTAGTTCTGTTTTTTTCCCCTGGTAGACCCACACAAAAAGAGTGTCTTAAAGGACAGCCCCTTCCCTAGGAATGAAACTCCTCAGAGCAGCTTATAAAAGCAGCATCCACTGACTCCTTCCCTGAGGCAAGGGTGGTTCTCCCTTTCTTGAACAGGACAGCAGAACAGCTGCAGAAGACATGCCTGCCTTCTGGTTCGAAGTGATTTCTGGAGGAAAAACACAAAAGAGACCAAGAGATCCTACTTTCATGCCTAAGGTGGTTTCCAAAGTGGCTTTAAATCAAACTATTCACTTGCCAACTTTTTTCCCCAGTCCTCAAAATAAGGGGAAAAGAATCTCACATTCCTTGGATGTACACAGACAACTACGTTTTTACCTGGACAGAACAAAGGACATCAGGAAATCAGAACAATTGTTTGTTTCTTATGCTTCAAGTTCCCAAGGTAAAGCCATTTCAAAACAGACCATTTCTAAATGGATTGCTCATGGAATCAGATTTTGCTATTCACACCATGGAAAGCAAATCCCAGGGAGTATAAGGACTCACTCTACCAGAGCTGCTGCCACTTCAGCTGCCTTCCTCAGGGGAATTCCTACCAAAGACATTTTGGAAGCTGCAACTTGGAGTTCAGTGCATACTTTTTCTAACCACTACAATCTACCTCTCTACTCTAAGTCTAGGGCAGGCTTTGCTTCTGCAGTCTTGCAGGGCCTTTTAGCCAACCCCTCTACTTTATGACCACCTCCCCTTTATTCTGCTTTGGGATTCAACCCTACAGTCATGACTGCAACAGTGAAACACGATGAACATAGTACAGTTGTGTACACTTACCATAAATGTAGATGTTCGAGTGTCTTCACTGTTGCAGTCTGCTACCTCCTCCTGTCCCCTCTTATTTTTTCTTTTGTGTGGTTCCTTTCTTCACCCTTCTTCTGAGGTGTATTTGCAAAGGGTATGGGATCTTACTCATTTTGGAACACCTGACATCTGGGGCAAGAAAAACTGGAGAACAAGGCGTCGGCTGTCAGCTTTGTACTCCTGGCGCTCTGACGTCAGGGAGCATGGCTGAGCAGCCGACGCCGAGCGCAGACTTTGGGATTCTGGCCAACCGAGGACTGCCTGCCGGCAGGGGAAAACCCTACAATCATGACTGCAACAGTGAAACTCGATGAACATCCCTTCCATCTGTGTTATCCATTTTCATCCACTCTCAACAACTGGGTTCAAATCCCACCCTCTGATCCAACTTGGACAGTTTTTACAGCTCGTGGGTACTGGAAACTCTAGAATCCTCCCTTACCCATAATGTTCTAGTCCCCTACCATACCTCAGATCTTGTTTGCTGGACTTATAGCTTCATTGAGAAATAGACAATTATAAAATGAGAAACCAATACCTGGAGCTTAAAGGCAGGAACATTGGTTCCCTTACTATCCTGTCATTCGTCCAGAAGTCAGCATCCAAAAGGTAGGGAGTTGGCAGGAGGAGAGTTGAGAAAGAATGAAAATGGACAGCACAGATGGAACATTATGGTGAGTACATAACTTTATCTGAGGCTGTCAATTTTCATTCATTCCTCAACTACCTAAATCCTGGGAGGACTCTAAGCAAGGATATTCATGAGCACTGTGGAGCCGAAGGCTTCCCCTCGAGACCAGATCCAACTTGTAATGACTAATAATGGTATTAGGATTAGCCCAAGTTGCAGCCACACAGATGATATCCATGGATGACCTGGATAAAAATACTGATAAAGTTGCCATGGACCTAGTTAAATGGGCTCTTAAAGGTTTTGACAAGGACTCACTTAGTTGTAAACAAAAGAAATGCAATCTATTAACCATTTGGCTAGAGTTACTTTAGTACCAGATTTAGAAATAATTTATCTGTTCTTCTCAAATTTTTTGTTCTATGCAAACAGAAATGCAACTGTGAACATCCAACAAATATAACATGTCTGCTCCTTTGTCCGTGAAATTTGGAAAGAAAGCTGAAAGATTAAAAGAGTGACTAAAGTAAGATTCTGACACCACCATAGGAAGGAAGAATGGGATGGTTTGTAATGCTACCCTATCTTTATGAAAAATTAG
The DNA here is from genome assembly GCF_019279795.1 of Protopterus annectens. Lineage (NCBI taxonomy): Eukaryota > Metazoa > Chordata > Ceratodontiformes > Protopteridae > Protopterus > Protopterus annectens. The sequence goes on along the minus strand of NC_056741.1, from coordinate 1,118,913,127 downwards.
TCAAGTCAAAAATAATGTTATTGTCATTTAGATCTACACAAAGTGTAGATTAAATTAGATTCTGTGCAATCAGCTCATCATGGGACAGACAAAAACAAAATCACATATATAGAAAGACCATTTAAAATAACATATAATAATACTACCACTATCTTCTAAATCAACTATACAGTTAAGTACATAGCTAAACATATTCCTAGAAGCACACACTTGTTAAGATACTAAAGACACATCTACAGCAGCAAGGTTCAAGTAGTAGTACTGCACAAGAACCATGTACTAAATTATGGGTGAACAAGCACATAGCAGCAGCAGCAGCTGAAGAAAAAAATATTGCAGCTGGGTTAGTAGGATAAATTACAATGGCTGGCTGGGTTTAATACATAATAAATAAAATAATATCGTACAGTGAACGGGAAGTCCCAACATCCTGACATGACAATGATGAGACCTAATGTTGGAGTTAAGTCTGATCACCTTCGGCTATGTAATCGGATTTGCAGTAAGTAATGGTTTAATAAAGATGTTTCTCGTTTAAAAAAAGGCAGCAATTGAACAATGCAATATTGCTTAGCTTATGTGATATTTAGCAGTCATGCCTCTCAACCACTTAGAGCATGAAATCTGGACAAAGACATAAATAACAGGGGACAAACCTTCCAAAATAGGGACACACTTTAAATATTCTCTTACAAACTTTGAAAGTTGGCATAACAGGTTTTGCATTAGCATGAATTTTCTGAAGAGTATGAAGTCTGAAATTCAAACATCTGTCATTTTCTGACTTTACCCTTCAATGATTTTCCAGAAAACCCCAATTTTAAGTGCAAGTGGCCAAAAATGAGGCAACAATCTGTACAGTTGAGAGGTATGCTATTAGCAATATATGTGAAGTATAATGTTTATGTTAATATAGTTTTACTACTTTTATAATTCAATGTGCTTAAAAACAAAAAAAAAACCTGCCTTTGAATCTAGTTGTCCTGCAATCAATACTGTGGTATCTTTTACTCGATAACAGGCACAAAAACAGACTGCAAGATGAGGAGTCATTTAGTATTTTGGTGGCTCTCTTTAGGCTCTTCAATATATAAAGATCCTGGATTGTGGGCACACTAGTGCCAGTTATCTTCTTGGCAATTCGCACCACACTCTGCAGGGATTTCTTATCTGCACATCGAGGTAGCTGACAGGAGGACTCTTCTTTATTCATGAAAAACGCACAAAATTATTACGTGCTTTCGCCCCCTCACTCAGGAGACTTCATCAGAATCTGTCTGTTTTTCATATGCACTGCACCTTTTGGTTATTCCTAATTTCTTGCCTGCGACAGAACAGCTCCCATACCATACTGAAAAAATGGATGTTAGGATGCTTTCAATTGCTGCTCTGTAGTAGGTGGAAAGTGCTGACAATGGTAGTTTTGCCTTTTTGAGTATTCTCAAAAAGTGGAGATGTTGGTGTGCTTTCTTCACTATGTGTCAAGTGTTCCTGGACCAAGAGAGATCATCAGAGATATGAACTCCAGGGAGTTTGATACTGCTTACCCTTTCCGCCATCTCTCCGTTGATCAGAAGTGGTGTATGGGGTGTTTGCCTCTTCCTGTCGTCTACAATGATCTCTCTTGTTTTACTTACATTCAGGTAAAGGTTGTTTCTTGCACACCAGGCAGTGCGCGTTAACCTCTTCCCTGTATGCACTCTCATCCTCTCTCCTGACGGGACCCATGACTGTGGCGTCATCAGCAAACCTGATGATATGATTTGCACTGAAGTTTGTTGTGCAGTCATGGATTAGGACAGTAAACTATAGGGGGCCAAGAACGCAACCCTGAAGAACACCTGTGTTGTGTTATGCTCCTAGAGGTATTCTTGCCCACACAAACCTTCTGTGACCTGTTAATCAAAATGCCCAAGAACCAATTGCAGAGGTGCTTGCTGATGCCCAGATATAGTTGCCTATTGATCAACTGCATAAGGACAACTGTGTTAAATGCTGAGCTAAAGTCTATGAATAGCATTCTCACATAGCTGTCCTTGCTCTCCAGATGCTCAAGAGCAAGATGCAATGTGACCACTATTGCATTAGCCATGGATTTGTTTTCGCTGTAGGCAAACTGCAGTGGATCAAAAGTTGATGGCAGTTCTGCAGACAGGGGTTTCTTGACTAGCCTCTCAAAACATTTCATAACTGTGGATGTTAGTGCAACAGTCCTGAACTCATTCAAAGCAGGAGGGTGAGGCTTTTTTGGGTAGAGGGATGATATCCGTTGCTTTGTAAGATGAAGGGACCTTTGCTAGGACAAGTGAAGTGATAAATATATCCGTGAGTACTGAACATAGTTGGTCTGCACAGCTTTTTAACAGCTTACACAAGATATTATCTGGACTGGCCGCCTTTCTGGGATTGACTTTCTGTGGCATCCTTTTTACTTCCATCAGGCTAAGGCTGAGTACTGCACTATACTGTTGTGTGTAACCTTTGCACAATTGTGGTGTCCCTCTCCTCAAATCTTCCAAAAAAGGTATTCAGCCTGTCTAGGAAGTCAGTGTTATCACACTGTGCAGCTATTGTTTTATAGTCTGTAATTTGTTGCATACCATCCCATAACTGTCTGGTATCCCTCATGTCCTCGAAGTGGTATAGTACTTTCTTCCCACAATCCACCTCAGCCTCTTTTATGCCTTTCTTCAGGTTTCCCCTTGCCATGCTTAAGGCTTCCCTGTCATTTGCCCTGAATGCTGAATTTTGTACCTTCAGAAGATCATAGACCTTAGTGGTAAAGCCATGGCTTTTGGTTAGCTCTTATGATGATGTTTCTGATCTCTTACATAATCAACACACTTCATGATGTAAGCTCATCACTGCTTTGGTGTATTCATCTCGGTCGATGTGCTGGTCTGTTCTGGCTACTTCCTTGAAAATGCTCCAGTTAGTACACTCAAAGAAATCCTGGAGAGCTGATAATGCTCCCACAGACCAATTCCTAATCTGTTTCACAATGGGTTTCTCCCTGACCAGAGCAGGTTTATAAGCAGGCATCAGCATGACAGAAGGATGATCCCAGCCACCAAGTTGCAGATGCCGCACTGCTTTGTAGGCTTGCTTTATATTGGTGTACACTTTTATCCAAGGTACTCCTACCCTTTGTAGGAAAATTTACATGCTAGCAGTAATGGGGGAGGTACTGACTTTAGATCAGCCTGATTAAAATCACCAGCTATCACATTAGCAAACTCAGGGTTTTTATTTTGCATTTCACAGGTAGACGGGTACCATTTTGTGAGGGCCTAATTTGTGTTGGCAGTAGGTGGGATATACACCACTATTATGCAGATTCTATTTAGTTTTCTGGGAATGTAAAAAGGTCTACATTTTATAGACAAACTCCAGATTCTCAGACCAGTGAGACATACTGACCGCACAGTAATGGCACCATCTGTTATTAACATAAATCCAGACTCCTCCCCTAGCCTTTCCACACAGTGTTCGGCTTCTGTCTGCACGATACAGTGTGAAACTCTAAATTAACTGCATTGTCACTGATATTGCAGTTTAGTCTCAGTAGTAATAAACAAATGTCTCTCACCTTGTACTTTGAAGAGAGTTCCATCCTTAAGTAGTCCATCTTGCTATCAAAAGAACGCACATTTGCAAGCAGTATTGAGGGGAGTGCAGGTTTGTGAGGGTTTGCTTTTAGTTCAGCAGCAGTACCAGCCCTACATCCTCTTTTTCTTGTTCTTTCACATCTCTTCCTTTTCTTACTTATTCAGCCTGCTCCAGCATGTCCCATCTCATGTTTCAGGCATTTAGCAGTATGCTGGGTTAAGATCCTTAACTTGTAGAGATCCGAGACTGTAGTAGGTCCCACAGACTCTGCAGACAATAGAACATTAGTCCAGCAACATGAAGTACATTCGATTTCCAGCAAATTCTGTCTACTGTAAACTCCTATATTTTCATTTAAGAGCCCAGAACCAGGTTTTCTTATATTTTTTAGTGAAAAAGAAGAAAAATTAAGCACTATTCCCCTGGCAAGCCGATGCAGCTGCTGCCACACAAGGAACTTTTTTTTTTTTTTTTTAATAAAGAGGCCTAGAAGATAGGGTTTGAAGTTCAGAGACTCTTCAAGCAAAGGTTATAGCTATTAAAAGGTCAGCTTTCCAGGACAGAAATGTTAGTTCACATTTTGCTGATGGTTCAAATGGAGATAGAGTTAAAGCTTTTAATACCAAATTGAAATCCCATGGCAGAGTTGAATCTTTAAAGGGGAGTCCAAGAAGAAAAGTTCCTCTTATAAAGTCCTCACACAGTTTTGAAGAAGCTAAGAAGGAATCATTTACTCCTATGTGGAAATCAGAAATGGCAGCTAGTTGAACTTTAACAATTGAGGAGCTTCCCCCTTCATAAAAAATTCCATCCAAAAACACCTTTGGGTACTGGTGCTGAAAAAGGGTCAATGTCTCTTTGTTGTACCCAAAAGCAAATCTTTTCCATTTATTTCTGCAAATTGTTCTAGTAGAAGCTTTATGAGAGGACAAAAGAGTGCGACATACAGGGGAGGAAAGCCTTGGTTGTCTGGCTATCAATGGATATGGAGAAGCATGCTGGCGACTTTAGGCCTGAAATGTCCAGGTGAATCATGCCTGTCGGGTGATACAGGAGGTCTGGAAATGGATCCAGAATTCACATGAGCAAACTAGACAAGGCCAAAGAAAGGGGAACCAAATCTGACGAGGCTAATATGGTGCAATGAGGATGACTGTGCTCTTCAATCAGGATGCGTTTTGGAGAAACTTGGGGATTAGAGGAGTTGGGGGTAAACAAAAGAGACTGGGGGGCCAATTGTGGAAGACAGCATCTCTCAGTGATTCTTCCAGTGCGGGGGGGGGGGGGGGGTTAGGGCAAATAAGCTGCTGCACTTGTTGACAGGGATCCAAAAAGGTCACAGCAAGGCTGGTCTCATTGGTGGAATATTTTTTCTGCAGCTTTCATGTTGAGAGACCACTGGTGAGGCAACAAGATGGACCTGCTCAACTTGTCTGCTATAACATTTTGATTTCCCAGGAATGTGCATTGCTATCAGAAACTGATTGGATGAGATCGTCCATTGTTACACACCGACAGCTTCTCAACATAAGGGGTAAGATCTGGTTCCTCTTTGTTTATTGATGTACCATGCCATTGACATACAGTCCATCTGAATCCCACTAGTCCTGGAAGGGAGAAAGTTTTGAAAGGCCTGCAACCCTAAGAGTACTGCTCTCATTTCCAGGACATATATATGCATGTGTTGGCCTCTTCGGGAGATGAGGTGCCTTGGACAGTCTTTCCTAAGAAGTCCCCCCCCCCACCCAATTTAGGAAGCATCTGTGGTCACTATGTCTTTGGGCTGAGGAAGAATGAAGGGACGGCCTTGTAATATCTGATCTGACAGAATCCATCACAGGAGGTACTTTTTGCATGCCTAAGTTATTCTGATTTGGATAGACACAGGCTGATGTAGAACAGGCCACTGGGTTGCTAGTGTCCATTGCAGAATTCTCAAATGGTATCTTGCTAATGGCACCAGAACGATCGCAGCGGACACTGACCCAAAGGCTTATAAAATCAATTGAGCTGATAGAGAAGAATTTTGAATTATCTTTTTGATTTGAAATCAAAGGGAGCTTGTCACTGATACTGTACTGAACAAGGCTCCTATGAACTCTAATGTCTGAAATGGTTCAAGCTGAGATTTGTTGCGACTGATGGTAATTCGTAGATAACAGCAAAGCTGGAGTACATAATCTCATGCTTTTATCAGAAGATGCCTGATGGGAGCAGTTAGGAGCCAGCCCTCTATGTGCTCCCACTACCAGTGGTAACTATGGTCACTGGTAGCGGGAGGACAAATGGATGGCCCTGAGAAACCACGTGAATGGATCCAACAAAGAAGGGTTTTTTTTGCAAATTTGTGTGATCTTGACTGGGGTGTATGAGGGCTGATGAACAACAGACTGCTGTACTGACAGTTCACTGTAGAACCTGCATATGAAATATGGCTAATGGAACCAAAGTAATGGTTGCTGCCATGGACCCTAAGGCTTGCAAGACTCATGCTGGAGGAGAAGAATACAAGTTCACTTTCATGACCTGGGATTTGAGGGTTTGTACTCTTGTTGCAAGATGCTATCTGATAGCATCTAGATGAGCACGTTTGAACTCCAGATCCTGTGTAGGTGTGACTTGTTGTGGTTGACTGTGATGCCCAGGTGGAGACATAACTGGAGCAAGTAGTCCCTTGCTTGTATAAGTAGATGCCTGGTTGGAGCACTCACGAGCCAGTTCTCTAGATATGTAAACACCCAGAATCCCACTAGTCTCAAGTGAGCTGCTGCATCTGGTGAACACCCTGAGGGCTGTTGTGAGGCCAAAAGGCAATGTTCTGAATTAGTGATAACTAGCTTCCAGCTGGAACTTCAGTTATCTTCTGTTCATTTTGATGTGATAGTACACATCCTGAAGATCTATCAAGCACTTTGAATACTTCATACACTGGTTTAGTTTGCCAAGATCCAGGATGGGCTCTCAAGTCCCCTGTCTTTTTTGGCACTAAAAAGAATCTTGAGTAGGTTCCAGATCCTATCTGGTCTGTGGGGACCTTCTGGATGACACTTTTTCCTAGCAGCTTTTCTATTTCTAAGACAACTACCTCCCTCTGATTGGGTGGAATATTGTGGATCCATTTCACTTTTGTAGGGGGAATTTGGTAAAATGGTATGAAATAACTTCTGGATATGATCCTTTGTACCCAGGTATCTTTTGTGATGGATGCCCAGGCTTCGTGAAGTAGATAGAACCCCCCCCCCCGACTGCCTCCAGAGAACAGCAACCAAGCAGACTTTCAGGAGCGCTGGTAGGGTTTTGTCCAAGAAGGAATCTCGGAAACCCTGGTTGTGCAGGCCACCTCTGCTGCAAGGGCAATGTCTTCCATTAGAGCCCCCCACTGCCTCTGGGAGAACTATCTCATGAGTCTTAGAAAGGACCTTGGGACTTGCAAGACCACATCTTTCTACCTCCTTGTTTATTCCAAAAGAAGGGCCTCTGAGGGGTAGAAAAATGGATCCCAACAGCAGACAAGGTCTTTCCATCTTGCTCACTTCTGGAGAGTGTTTCCTTTACCTTTGGGCTGAACAAAGATGATTCATCAAAAGTAGCACTGAAGAACAAAGACTTGAAGGGCTTCACAAAATTGAACAGGCACATCAAGGGATGTCTCCTGATGGCTATGCCCAAATCTGCAGCCTGTGTGGTACCCTTTGACAGATATCAGCCTCATGGTGTTGCATATGGACTGAAGGGTAGCCAGTTGTGAAGAAACCTTGCTCTGGTCCACCACAGACATGGACCTGGAAAGAGATTTGGACAGCTCTTTTGTCAAATCTCTTTGCAACCTTGTAAAGTGTGTCAAACAATGCAGTGACCTCAAGGCAAAGGTCAGAAGCATAAATGCATTTTCTAAATCTGTCCAGAGCCTAGGGCAAAGGTTGCTGAAGCATAAATGCATTTTCTAAATCTGTCCAGAGGCCTAGACGCTCTGTTAGGGGGATGGACAGATGAGATCTGCTCCATGAGCTCTTTCTTACTGGCTGCCGCCGTGGCATCTACTGGAAACCCCTTGCTCCAGTTAGCTCTGCCCTTTGGGGGGGGGGGTGAAAAACCTACTGGGTCACCTGGGGATAGGCTCCACATTATCTGGCTACTTCCATTCATGGTGTGAGACCAGGTCTATCAACTCATCTGCTGGTGGGGTCTCCTAAGACACAGCTGGGCCAGACCTGAAAGCCTCCAGGAACACCAACTCGTCCAGTGAAGGGGTTTCAAAAGAGCATCCACCTTTTTGCTTTAAAAGTTCCAGAATTTCTCCAAAGGAGATGTTGTCAGGTGGAGATATGGGGACCCCTTTCCTTCAACAAAGTTAGCGTCCTTGGTTTGAGATTCCTGAAGATAATCTGTGTCTTCTTTTCCACGTTCTTTTCCTAGGAACTTCATCAGTGGGATAGTCTGGTAAGGTACTGGAAGTGAATGGGAAATTCTGGACGAGGACTGACTGGAGGCTTGGTCAGGTTGGCTGTCCTGGTGGGATAGACCTGAGAGGCTCAGAGTGCAAAGCCGATGGACAGGATCAGAAGGGAGCAAAGATGTACTCTCTCTAGGCAGTGAGAAAGCCCTCTCCACTACCTTAAAGACAGATGGTCTAAGAGAATCAGCTGCCAGCCACACTAGAGCTCAAGTCCCCTGGACTGAGTAGCCCTGAATCCTCCTAGAAACCTGTCTTCAGGAGACAGTCTGACCTGAGCTATCCAATGCTAAAGCTCCTAGTGGAAAGGATGGCTCTGACAACTTCAGAGTTGACCCCAACCCCTCAGGAGCCAGAGTCAACACTTTGGCTCAAGAGTCGCCCTGCTCCAACAGGGTTGGAACTGGGTGACTAAGGAAGATGGACTAAGTAGAAGAATGACCCGTCTTCAGATCTGACAAGGACACTCTCAAAGATCAAAGATCAGAGGGCTCTGAAACCACAAGTCAAATCAGAGAAGGAGAGATCAGTTGAGGTTTGGTAGAGAGCAGGATCACAGGTCCATTGGGAGGAAGAGATGAAATTACACCCATCTGGATCTGTGCTCAGAGGAACTTCCTCACTGTACAAGCTCTTAGAGGTTCTAAGGGAGGAGCTGGTTGATGGTGGCCTGGAGTGTCTTTTCAGCATCTCATGCAAGAACTGTAATGCCCCCATAGTGCCTTTTTTAGGCAAGGCTCAAAAGACAAACCCACCACCGTAAATAGCACAAGTAACCAAAAACTGAGGGTAATGCTACTCAACGCTAGAAGTCTAAACCTCAAAATGCACGCACTCAAGGCACTCCTCACTATGGAGAACATTGACATCTGTGTAGTAACAGAAACCTGGTTTAAAGGCTCCTGAGAGCACCCCAGCACTACTAGGCTATAACTCATACCATACATTTTGGCCACAGAACCAGGACCGAAACACAAAAGGCGGGGGTGTATCCATATTCATCAAGGATATCCACACCTCCAGGTTAGTGTCACAGCACAATGCATCAGAGATCATCCATGTGCAACAAACAATGGGCAAAACTGCAATCCCAATTGTAGCTTGCTACAGATCACCCACCATGGCCCTGGACCCCCATTCCGCATTTCTGGAGACACTGGGAAATATGAAGGTCCTACCAAACACCTTAATACTGGGTGATTTCAATTACCCAAACATAAACTGGTAGAACTATTCAAGTACTAACTCCCTTGCCCAACGCTTCCTAGAATTTATAAACTCAAATGCCCTAGATCAACTGGTCAACACCCTCAACAGAGGGAACAACAAATTGGACCTGGTCATCACCAACATGGGCGACCGGTGTTCCACACCGGAGGTCAACTCCTCGCTGGTTAGATCAGACCATAGACTAATCACTCTGGATATCCACATTCCGCCCCCACCTCCAATCACAGAAACCACCATGAAAAACTTTTCAAAAGCAAACTTCACGTTACTTAAGACCGAGGTGGAAAGGTTCACAGCCCCCATGCTAAAGGACAAAGCTGTCCAAGCTGCTGAAACTTTTACAAAGGCACTCTATGAGCATCTGCAGGAATGCATGGATCGTGCTATCCCACGTAAAACCAAGACTCACTCCTCCAAGAAAAGGAAACCAGTCTGGTGGACCCCTGCCATAAACAAGCTATACAACAGATGGAGGAAACTAGCACAGAAAAGAGTAAATTCCCAAGAAGGAAAGACATCCCTGATCAGTATCAGCAAGAAACTACGATCCCTCATTAAATCATCCAAGGCTAGTTTCGAAAGAAAAATTGCCAATGACTCCAAAGATAACCACAAAGCGTTCTTTAGTTATGTCAAGAACCTAAGTGGAAACCCTCAGATCTGCCCTGAGTTAGTGCAGAACAGCATAAAATACACTAAACCGACTGATATTGCAAACATTCTGGCAGACAGGTTTAGTGCAAACTTCACCCCCCTCTCACCCCCTAAAGGGCCCATAAGCATACCAGAAGAATGTAGGGCCCCATCAATCACAGGTGCACAGGTTAAAACAGCCCTATCCAAAGCCAAAAACACAGCTTCAATGGGACCGGACGGGGTCCCAGGCTGTGTCTTACAAGAGCTCCAAAATGAACTAACCCCTCACCTAAACACACTGTTCAAACTCAGCCTCTCTACAGGCTACGTACCCCATAGTGTGGCGCACAGCAACAGTTATCCTGCTCCACAAAGGTGGAGCCACAATGGACCCTGAGAACTATCGCCCTATAAGCCTGACTAGCCTGGTCTGCAAGGCTATGGAATGCATCATCATGGAACTCATTAACAGAGACATTGGGAACCTCCAAACATTGGACCCTATCCAGTTTGGTTTTGTTAAGGGCAGATCATGCCTCCTAAACCTGGTGGACTTCTTTGAGATGGTTACCAAGGCATTAGACGAGGGAAAGGAGGTCCACACAGCATACCTAGACCTCGCAAAAGCTTTCAACACCATTCCCCATTCGAGTATTATAGACAAGCTCACCAGCTTAAACAAACACCTACGTCACGAGATGGGTTGCCAACTGGCTCATGGATAGAACCCACATGGTGAGAGTTGCAGGCTCTATGTCAGACTCTAAACCGGTTACAAGTGGTGTCCCCCAGGGCTCAGTCCTAGGACCCCTCCTGTTCGGTATATACTTCTCAGAGGTACAGGAAAGCATAGGAGGACTATGGCTGACCAAGTTCGCAAACGACTGCATACTAGGGGCCATAATTGATTCTCAGGCTGATACAGACACCCTTCAGATGGGTCTCACTGAGATGGATACCTGGTGTCAACGTCATGGCCTCAAGCTAAATGCCAAAAAGTGCACAGTCATCCCCTTTGGAAAAAACAAAATACCCACGAACTACCACATAGGTGGTAGTCCCCTAAATACAGAAAATGTAATAAGGGATCTGGGGACCCAAGTAGATAGTAATCTCTCCTTTGATAATCATATAGCCAAGGTGGTTAGAAAATCCTTCTATGTGGCCCACCTAATCACAAAAGGATTCGCATCCAGAACAAAAGAGGTTATTGTGCCTCTCTACTCATCACTCATTAGAAACATCATAGAATACAACGCCCCATTTGGGATGTACCTTACAAGACACCTGCAACAACTGGAAAGGTCACAAAAGTACCTCACCGAGAGGATTACTGGCCTCAAACAGATGCCCTATGCAGCCCGACTCAACTCCAGCTGTACTCGGTTGCATACCGCTTACTCAGAGGTGATCTCTGCCTGACATACAAGGCCATGTCCAACCCAGAATTGATGGACATGCTCCACCTAAAAAAAACAAATCCCAGAGAGCCACACGCTCTAGAGATATAAACCTCACCACAGCAATAAATAGGACATGCTAGAGGGATAGATTGCTATCCCAGAGACTCCCCATGCTTTGGAACAGGATTCCAATATACATCAGGCAGAGCCCCTCACTAACAGTCAAGAGAAACTTTGACGGGTGGATGGGAAACAGAAAATTTACCCAGGGAATCACTGTACTAGCTCTGCCGGACAGTGGCGCAGGGAACTAATGACTCTGCTGGACAGGGGCACAGGGAACTAATCTAAGGGGGTGGCGAAAGCCAACACATTCTGGCTAGGATTATAAATGCCCTTGGGCAGATAGCCTAGTACTTACCTATGAACCTATAAAAGATTGGCTCTGGCATGAACTGGGGAGACTGGATCTGTGGAAACATGGTCTTCCAAGTGGTAGGATCTGAGGGAGTCAGATCAGACTTCTTAGAAATCTTTGAAGGAGGCTCAGTAGTCGGAGCCAATCTTGGTGAACAGGCAGGAGATCGTTTTCTAGAGCCTTTGCTCCTGCAATCAGTAAATGCTTGGGAAATGAAGCCTATACAGCTAGTGCACTCAGTATCCAAGTGTGCAGCACCCAAGCAGTAAACACACTCCTGGTGAGCATCAGATCTGGGAATCTTATGCCCACAGCAGTGCATTTCCTGAAACCTGTGGACTTGTCTAACATAGTTACACTAATAGTCCAAAAAAATAGATAAACAGAAGAAAAAGTTTTTTTTTTCTTCTTTTTTTTTTTTTTTTTTTTTTTAATATAAAGTAGAGGATGTACCAACAATGGTACAAAGAATACCATCTACGGGGTAAGAAAAAGGAAAGAGAATAAGTACCAAATATGGTATGCAGAGGAGTACCCTAATAACAAACTGGTAGGAAAATGAGCTTGCCAGACAGAAACTGAGAAATTACAAAGAAGGCAAGAGAGTAAGGGTTTAAAGATAGAATAGTCAAAAAAGTAAATGAAAAGGTTAAACTTACAATCTTTCTGAAACAAAACATCCGACTGCTTGAGAGAAGGTGATTCGCATCTAAGCAATATAGCAGCAAACGAGATCTGAGGTATGCTAGGTTAGTGGGGCATTATCGGTAAAGAGAGGAGCTGGAGAGTTGGATCTGGAAAAAGTGCTCGAGCCGGATCCAAAGTAGGATCAGAGACCTATCAGTTGAGGAATGAATGAAAATGACAACATCAGATAAGAAAATAAATAAGGAAATCTCTAAAGGTACCCAGAACTGTCTGCCAACCAAAAAAAGTGTCTGATAAGTGGTTAGCAGAGTGCAGCTGAATTGGTAAAATATCCTGACAGGAATTTAAGTTTTTTTGGTAAAATCTTTTAAAAAAGCAACCCCCAAAATCAAAAGCCCAAATCCCTAATAACATCTGAGGTTATTTTCAAGGGATTCCTCCATTAGGGAGCCATAAATCAAAATATACACTTCTGAAAACTACTAAAGCGCCCAAATATTGCTTCAAACAATTTTTTAGCTAAAGAAAAATTCTTCTTTCACAAAAAAATGATGACACAGAAGGTAATCCCCAATAGGGTACTGATCTGCCCAACCTTGTAGAAGTGCTAGCCACCAATCATCTGAAGCCCACAAAGGAGTACATTCTTCATTGGCAAGAAAGTTCTGAAGTTTTGGCACTCTAGCCACCCATGTCATCCACCTTCCATCATGCAGGGCAGTGGCTAGGACATGTGGAAGGTTCTCTAAAGCACTGGAAGCTGGCTGAATGGTCTGATCCTTGGAAGGAAGTCCCGTATAGCTTAGGTTACTGAAACAGTGATCTGAAGGTGAACAGCCTAATGGTTAAGGTGTCTGCCTTACAAACACAAGTTGCAGGGTTTGAGTCTCATAAGGGATAATTGGCTAAGCTTAAAATGGCTCGTAAGGGCAGTTAGCTTAGTACTAATCTATGAATACTGCCCTTTCATTATTCTCATTATCTGCTGCCCTTTCATTATTCTCATTATCTGGAGTAGGAGACTCTACATGGGGAGTTTAGATCTCTTGCACAGTTTCTTTATGGAATCTTTCTGAGGAGCCAAATCTTCAGACTGATGCGAGACCTGGACCATGGTCAACGGCAATACCTGTAAAAAATCTCAGGACTGATCACTCAATAGACTGCTGCATAGATGTCTCAACCATCTGTATTGATAATGAATCTTCCAGTGTTTAGCAGTATAGTTATGTCAGTCAATGTAACAATCCAGTGGAGTCAAGGACATTGCTGCTGAAAAACTTGAAAAGGTGACCCTGACCCTAGTCCTAATCCCAAACCATGAGATCAGTGTTGACATGGGAGACTTCATGCCCAAGACATCGAACTCTGAGTTTGTTGACACGTAAAACAGCACCAATGGGCTTGGTGCAATGACATTACAGAAGAAATGCTGAAAGCCAAAGGCACATTAGAGATGGCATAGCAAAAAAAAAAAGCCCTCATTATAATCATCCAGTCCAGATTCCCTAACAAATAGGGACTGCAGAGAATTAAAGGCTCTGACACATACACAGTATGAAGGGTAAAATGTTGGATATCTGATTTGGACACTGGGAAACACTACTGGAAAGAATATCTGCAACAATGGAAACCTACTCCTGTGAAATCTCTGAAGATGAAGGCTTATCTGCATGGAATCACACTCAGACTTAATATAGTAGAGGAGATTGTCTCTAGACTAGGGACTTTAGTTGAAGGAATACAAGAAGAGCCAGAAAGTGATTTAGAACACCCTTCACCTTCCATATGGCATGTTTCCCCATCTAGGTATCTTGAAATTCATCAGAACAGTCTTTTGGTAATAAACCTTTCAGAATTAGTTGTTTTTATAGTGTGTTAGGCTCAGATGCAACATAAATAGAGCACTCAGTATTCAGATAATCCACTCTCAAACATACAACTGCACTTATCTTGATGCAGGATACTATGACTGCAACTTTGGCATTTTTTAAAACAAGATCAAGTATTCTAATTTATTCTGTTTATCTATTTCATTCAAAAAACTATCACAGTATCTACCCAGTTCTGTGCCACAGATTGAGAAAAACCTACCCATGTTTGGGGCACTCCTGTTTTCATTAGCAGATAAGAGTGCTTGTAAGAGCTGGTCATTGAGGATGGAAGTGAATGGCTCTGGCTTACCACAAAAGTGGCACCTAGTAAGGACATTAACTGATTAACCTACTGGAATTTCAAGGCAGCTGAGACCACTCTACAATGATGCATTCAAATTATGCAGTGGTGCTGTGGTAGCATTGTTGCCTCACAGTAAGACGCTGTCCGGTTCGATTCTCAGCTAGAGTGTCTTCTGTGTGGAGACATGCATGAATGGGTGTACCTTCGTTGAAGGTTGTGCGTCAGGGCTGGTAACTCGGGACGTAAAAATCAACTACCAATCATTAGCGGACCAGAATTCCGCTGTGATGACCCCTAACCGGGAAAAGTCAAAAGACACAACAACAACATTAACTGGTATGTAGAGGCAATCTTACCTTTGTGAGATATCAACTGTGGGTTTGGAGGAGCCATCAAGTCTACAGGGGGTGCTCCCAAGCTTGCCCACTACTGCCTGACTCAGAGCAAGTATCAAAGCAATGGTAAAATAATAGCACACTCTATACCAATTTAAGCCATCAGCAATAGTAAAGAATTTCACAACAGCAATGAACAAAATGGCACCCCAGACTGAACAGGGCAGGGCAGGAATAAAACTAATTTTAAATCTGATAGAACGAGTTGGAAGGATGTAACCTGAAACCAGTTTACTCTCCCCTTTGTTCAAGTGTTATAGATTTGAAAATTTCAACAAAATGTTGACAAAACACTAAAAGCTAATAACAGCTTGACACTGCATGTCAGCTGAAAAGATAGTCACAGCAAGTGAGATCTAAAGAAATTGAGAGTTGAAGAGCATTGTGGGATTGGCAACCTGTTGATCTGCTGAACAGACTCTTTCCATATGCTATTTAGTTGAATAATAGCAGCCAAAGACTAGTTTTGGTTATAACTAAGATTTCACTTTTCTTCACTATCATGTGACTTTCACAGCTGGAGTAATTGGGCTGTGTGTGTGTGTGTGTGTGTGTGTGTGTGGGGGAGGGTCTATACCCACATGGGAGATGGGGGTGGTCTATCCCCACAGGGGAGATGGAGGGTAGGGTGCTAGCTGCTTGCAGAAAGTCTTCCTTTATGATCAGTGGAAATGGTTCAGTCATTTGCTTCAAAAGAATGGTATTTGTATAAAAAAAAATGCATTCAGTAGATTAACAGGAAGCCACTGGAGCTGACAGAAAGAGAGCCTGAGGAAATTTTAAAGGTGCTAAGTGGACTAGTGCCTGCACTAACTAGTCCTAGTGCTAACGTAGATAGACTGGATCATATGAGATCTTGATTTCCACACAAGCAGTTCAAATACCAGATCAAGTCAGTCACACAGCTCTCTATCCAGGTAAACAGATATGACATCCAACGCTCTACACATTCATCTTCTGGGAAGAAATTGTTAGAAGTCTCTTCTCACTTGTCACTTATGAAGCTTGTTTCCCTACAAATGACTCCACTACACACAGCATAGCATTGCCAAGATAAACCTATTGTTTAGTTCTACAGGTATCACTACTACAGCACGTTGGAAAACCAGGAATTGTGAACCACATCTGTTGTTTTGTTCTCACTGTATTGCTGTACTTCAAGAGGTTAATTATTCACTTCCACCCAGTGGAGCCACCCTGAAAGAGCAATTCACACAGGATAGGGTCAAACAGCTGCTTCAGCAACTAATCAACAAGAGTGTACAGAGTGCATTCACTCTGGTAGATAATCAAAGATGAATAAAATAACAGATTCTGTACAAACAAATATTTACTTCTAATATTACTAGGATCATTTCAGCAACTAAGAAGCAGGTCTAATACAGAAAATATTTTCATCACAAAACCCAGCTCTTCAGGGAATAAACTGTTCTGCAATTTATGTCAGATAATCCATATTTTATATTTCATAAAAAGTATACTTTTGCAAGTATTCTGAAGCAACTACACTGCCTGACTCACCTTAACATTAACCCTTTATTTGTTTACAACCCTTACTGACTAGTTACGTATCTTTCATGACAGTGCCTTTGCAACACACACTGTCCATATACACTGGCAACAGCTATTATGCCCTTCGGCACACTACTACCTTACTAAGCTACATCACTTCATACTGTAAGTTAAGTTATTAAGCAATCCATTAATGCTTGCAAGTTGCAACCAGCTCCAATGATGATGCCATGAACAGCCACCATCATCCATAGTTTACTAAGTAATGGGGAAACAGACGTAGATTGCCATAACCACCTCCTACACCAGATGCACACACCCAACAAATTCAGAA
>NC_056741.1:1118873811-1118876311 GCF_019279795.1 Protopterus annectens | reverse complement strand
ATCAATACCGCTGTTAACTTTGTCTAAGAACACAACACACACACCTGGGGGCCTTGTCCAAAGGAAAAAGATGTCATCTATATAACTTTTATATAGCGAGACATATTCAATACCATTTAGTTTGGTAAGCACATCTGATTCCCAGGAACTCAAAATTAGGTTGGCATAGGACTAGGTCATCTTTGCCCCCATAGCTACTCTCTGCACTTGTTGTTAAATGGTACAGTTGAAAGAAAAAATTTTTTTTCCAAGACTAATTTCAAAAGAGCCAACAGAACTGGGACTCTATGGGGGGGGGGGGTTATTATTGTGCTTGGCAAGATAATCTCCCACTAAGTAAGCCCCTTTGATGCGGGATGCTGGAATAGACGGCTACAGTGTCCACGGTGACCAATGTACACTGACCAGTCAAATGAGAGCAATTATGGACCAAATTCAAGAATTCCCAGGAATCTTTTAAGTAGAACTGGGACGACTGAACTAGCGGATTAAGGAAAAAATCTAAAGGAGCTGATATGTATTCAGTCTTGGTCTTACTTGACTCCACAATACGCCTAAGAGTAGGATTTTTTGGATCATTGCGTGTTTTGGGGATCCTGAACATCCTACCCACTAATGAGGACTTCACGTCCATAAATTGCAACACAAAGTCTGAAATAAGCTCTTTATGATAGAGCTTGGTAAGAGTGTTGTCAACCCTACAAAAGCTTTCCGTAACAAAATCAGTGGAAACAGTTTTGTAGTTGTCAATGTTGGAAAGGACTTCTTCCATTTTGCTAACATAGAGCTGTTGTCCATATTGACTAAACCTGCTCCCTTGTCTGCCAACATAACCCTGATGCCTGGATTAGTTTGGAGACTTTTGAGGTCTGTCTTTTCTTTAACAGAAAAGTTAACTCTCTTAGTGGGTGGCTTTTTCTCAAGGGCTGCTCTTACTTCTTTTGTGAAGATATGTGAAGGCTGCCAGACTAGCTAGACATAATTTTGTAGATAATTCTGCCATTTGTAAATATTAATATAAGCCAGAGGCTTGTTCTCTTAATTGTGAAACGATTGTATGGATGCTGAACTGCAAAAATGTAACAGTGCACTCTGCTGTAATAAAGCTGATAAGTCAAGCATTTTGATTGTTTTTGATCTCATGGCTCGGAGCTGTGGTGTCTGAACCAGCAGATTCTTTCTTTTGTTTTGAGAGTAGAGTTAATTGCTAGATTTTACATATATAATGTCTTTAATTGCTGTAGTTTCCTGACCAGGTGCAAGCTTACTAAGACATGTTAATGTAGAGTTTCTGTTAGCCTGGGAAACCAAATAACTGTTAAGAATGATGTAATCTAAAATGAGTCAGCAGGATGCATTATTAATTTAAAGGACTTTCTCAGAGACAGAGGGAGAGCAATTTGCATTTGTCTTCAGAACATCCAACTCACCAGCACTCTGCCTGTGTTTGTATTCAAGTAGAATCATAGACTTTAGTGTCTCTCTTAGAAATAGCTAAGAAATAGGAAGATTAGACTAGTTGTTTTCTGTACTGTTGTCAGAACTATTCTACTGTATTATTTTAAGCATTTTCCTGTGATCTCTGAACTCTTGACTAGCACTGTGTAGTAAGAACTATTGTCTTGTATTCTTCTTCTTTCAGCTTTTCCTGGTTAGGGATCGCCTGTCAGCTCATGACTGGCAGAGTGGAGTTTTACTGTGTATCGAGTTGCCAGCCAGGCGCACAACCTTCCACGGAAGGCACACACACATACTTTTAAACATTTCAACTGTGGCTGTTTTATGTAGGGATAATTTAAGCTCTAGAGTACATTGCATATATATAGTGATACTGTACAAAGCCACTCCAATAGACTTGCTATTCAGTCACACTTACCAGTTGGATAATAATATTGCACAGTAATAATTGGACACCCTTTGCTAAGGGCCTTTTTAGTAGCTGACATGTAAAGTTCCTGGTGGCTGTGATTACTACCTTATAGCCTGAACAGAAGGGGCACAGCTAATGAACCTCTGCCAGACTTCCCCAGGAGTGCCTGTGTGGTTATATATAAATCATATCTCAAAGTGTGTGTGTGTGTGTGTGTGTGTGTGTGTGTGTGTGTGTGTGTGTGTGTGTGTCAGTCAGCTATTTGGGTTGGGACATGAAGCACTGGTTGGACAGAGAGAGTGCTTGGAGAGCTTGGCTTGGGATCCTGGCTAAGGACCCCACTCTATAAGCTGTGCCAGTGAGGAGTCTTATTCGGGATGTGGAGAGAAAGGGCAAAACCAGCCCCAGACTGACTGTGATCTTTGTGTGCTCTTAAGGGAATTTGTACTTTACTGTGTGTGTGTATTTGTTGTCCTTCCGAATGTTGACACCCCTCACTGGTGCTAGTGGTGAGGATTGAGTCTCTTTGATTGCTGGGCCAGTGCATGGGCATCACATCTTTGTCACACATTTTTGAAAAAAAATATTTAACATGAAATTAAGGGGGGGGGATTGAAAGTATATTTTTTC
>NC_056741.1:1118866311-1118868811 GCF_019279795.1 Protopterus annectens | reverse complement strand
GGAGGATTTTATGAGGGATCTCAGCTTCTTACTGAGGCTGGTATGGGAGTTTTTTGTATCCTGGGATGTTCCTCTTTTCTGCAACAGTTTCTTCTTTTTAATGTAAAGTTTATTTATGGCAGGGGACCACCAGATTGGCTTCCTTTTTTTGGAGGAGTGTTTTGGTTCTATTTGGCATGGCACGATTCATGCACTAGTGGATGTGCTCATGCAGTGCCTTAGTGTAGGATTCGGCATTCGAACTTTCAGTTCCTGCATGGGTGTCATGAAGTTTGTCACGTCTGACTTCGAGTAGCATGAAGTTGGCTTTGGAAAAGCTTTTTATGGAGGTTTCCTTACTGGGGGGTGGGGGTGGGATGTGTATGTTAAGGATGATTAGCTTATGGTCAGACCTGACCAACGAGGGGGTGACCATAGGTGTGGAGCATTGATTTCCCATGTTGGTAATGACCAGGTCTAGGATATTGGAGCCCCTGGTGGGACTATGGATTAGTTGATCCAGAGCATTGGAATTTATGAATTCCAAGAACCGTTGGACCAAGGTGTTGGTACATGAGTAGGTTTCCCAGTTAATGGCAGGGTAGTTAAAATCACCCAGTATTAGGGTGTTTAGTTGTATCTTAATATGGTGAAGAGAGGAGCCCCATAAAGAAGTGATGGCAGTGGGAAGGAGGAGAAAATGGATAGTTTTTTGGAGTAATTTAGGAAGGTTTTGTGATGGTATAGCATGCCTAGTTTTTGGTGTGCTTTTTTAATGTTACTGTGTATATGCAAGTCGAAAGTTAGTTGTTCATCTATAGTGACACCTAGAAGTTTAGTGTGTGTGACTACCTCACTGGTAGTGTTATCCTGGTACAGAACAGTGAAAGAGTCTTTGTTTATAGTAGAGGACTTCTTAGGGGTGGATAGCATTAATTTGTTTTGTTTTTAGGGTTTAAGGCAAGGTGGATGTTAGCCATCCATATTTCAGTGGAGCTGAGAGCCGACTGAGTGAGTTTTAAGAGTATGGGTGGAGAATTAGCAGTGCCGATGATAGTGGAGTCATCTGCATATTGGATGACTGTACCATGGGTGAGAGTAGAGTGGAAGTCATCAATAAAAATGGTGAAAAGCAGAGACCCTAGGACAGACCCTTGGGGTACTCCAGTAGTGGTGCTGAGGAAAGGAGAGAAAGAGTGTACCATTTAGTAGCTTGTTGCCTGTTTGTGAGGTAGATAGTGAACCAGTTTAGGGGGGAAGGAGAGATTCCAAAGATGGACAGTTTTATAAGAATAAGGGAATGGGAGATAGTATCAAAGGCTTTTGACAGGTCGAAAAACAGAGAGGAGACTAGATTCCTGGTGTCTTCCGCCCAGTTGTCAGAGTCACAGAAAGCTATAAGAGCTGTAGTGGTACTATGCCCAGGTCTAAAACCATGCTGGGTTGCTGATAGCAGGTTACTGTTGAGTAGAAAGTGTTAGAGTTGGCTGTGAATACATTTTTCTAGGATTTGTGAGATGGAAGAGAGAATGGTGATGGGTCGGAAGTTGGTGATATCTGTGTTGTTGCCGCCTTTGTGCAGTGGGAGGATGAATGCTTTTTTCCAAATGGTGGGAACATAAGACTCTTTGAAGGACCTATCAAGAAGTATGCTGACAAGATAGGCAATTGAGTTTACAGCTATTTGAAGGAATTCTGGGGGGCACGTTGTCAGGGGTGGTATTACAAGGTTTTAGTCTGAGAAGTAGTTTCTTTACTATGGCAGTAGGGATGGGTGCAAGAGAGAATTTATATGAGTGGGGAAAGGAAGTATTTGTGGATGGGGGGTTCATATGGTTTAGGCTGGTTGTGAGGGAAATTGGTGGTAAGCTTGGCTATATCTATGAAATATGTATTGAAGAGTGTGGCTATTTCAATGGGGTTCTTTTCTGGATTTGGACAGGGGTTAACGTTTGATCCTGGAGACAGGAGGTTGTTGATTCATCTCCAGAAGTGTTTTGGACTGTTCTTGTTTTGGTTTTGTAGATTAAAGGTAGTAGCCATTTTTATCCTTAATAACTAGGTGCTTTACTTGGCTGTGAAGGTGTCTGTAGGTTACAAGGTCATAAGGATTTTTGTGCTTATGCCAAAGCTTCCAGGCTTTGTCTCTAGAGGTCATGGTTTGTTTGGATGCTCTAGAGAGCCATGGGAAGTGCCTAGTTTTTACGGATTTTAGTCAGGGGGGAGCAAAGTTCAGATGTTAAGTAAAGTGGAATCAAAAAATTCAAGTGCTTCATCAAGAGGAATTATTTTTAAGAGATCCCAGTTAATGCTTCTTAAAGAATTGTTAAAGGTAGTGGGGCAAAAAGATAGGTCTCTGGTGTTTCTATATTGATGTCTGTTTAATGGGGATGTGGTTTTCCGAATTATATAGGCAGGTGAGTGGTCACCAATACTGTTTGGAAGGGTTCCTGAGCAAGATATTTTCTGGGGGTAGGATACCAGGATCCAATCTAGGATTGTCCTGCACTGTTGTTTTTTT
>NC_056741.1:1118791311-1118861311 GCF_019279795.1 Protopterus annectens | reverse complement strand
GTCCAGTTAGAGCCTGAAGGACCAAAGTTAGATCCCATGGAGGAATAGCATTCCTAGTAGGAGGTCTCAAAAGGAATGTGCCTTTCAAGAAGGTCTTACAATCTTAGTGGAAGCTAAAAGACTAAGATTGTCTCCAATGTGAAAATGGGAAATGGCAGCCATTTGAACCTTTACAGTAGAAGAACTGGCCCCTTGCTGAAAAATATGAGATAGGAAAGCAAGCACTGCTGGAATGGGAGCAGTGAAAGGATCCAAATTCCTATGTGAGGCCCAAATGGAAAACCTTTTCCATTTGCTGTTGTAAACCTTCCTGGTAGAAGACTTGTGCGCCGCTACCAGGATGGATCTAACTGCAGACGAGATACTGGGAGTCCTGGCAACTAATGGAACTGGATCAACCAAGCTGAGAGCTTGAGGTCGTCCAGATTCGGAGTTTCTAATCCCTAAGGATGAGAAATCAGATCCAGGATGGGATCTAAGATCCAAAGAGGAGCTACAAGATGAGACCGTAGGTACGGGAACCAGGTTTGACGAGGCCAGAATGGGGCTATGAGGATTATCGTGTTCCCCAACCGACGAGCTTTCTATAAAAATTTTGTCATTAATGGAAGAGGAGGACAAGCATAAAGAAGACCGGATTGCCAAGCATGGACTAGAGCATCTCTGGGGCTTTCCCCCGGGGGGGGGGTGGGATTACAGCGAAATACTCGCTGCACTTTGCATTTAAAGGCGATGCGAAGAGATCGCAGCAAGGCTGACCCCACTTGCGGAAGATCTGTTTCGCTACTAAGGGGTTCAGAGACCACTCGTAAGGCGAGAGGATAGTTTGACTCAGATTGTATGCTAGGATGTTGGACCGACCCAGAATGTGCGTTGCTAACAGAAAACGGTTGGTGGATATCGCCCAATCCCAAACTCTCATGGCCTCTCGGCAAAGAGGGTAAGACCTGGTCCCCCCCCGTTTGTTGATGTACCAGACCACTGACATGTTATCTGTCTGAACTGCAATAGTCCCTGGAGGGAGAAAGGTATGAAGAGCTTGCAACGCTAGAAGCACTGCTCTCATCTCCAGAACATTGATATGCAAAATGGTCTCTGTCTGAGTCCATGTACCTTGGACAGTTCTGCCCATGCAATGCCCCCACCCAAGGCGAGAAGTGTCCGTGGTTACAGTGGCTTGGGGTTGTGGCATTATGAATGGTCATCCTTCCCGAAGCTCTCGAGATTGGAGCCACCATTTGAGGGAATTTCTGCAAACTCTGGGACTGGAGAGTCCAACGGGTGTTGAAGGATGGACCACTGGACCTGCAAGGTCCACTGGAGAACCCTCATGTGCAAGCGAGCTAAGGGCGAAAGGTTGATTGCTGCTGCCACGGACCCTAAGGCTCTCAGGACTAACTCTGCTGATGGGGCTGGAGACTGAAGGAGTGCTAGAACGTGAATGGTTAAAGCTGCAAAGTCTGTCCGATGTAAAGAAGGCCTTGGTCTGAAGTGTGTCTATTCTGGCCCCTATGAAGTCTAGGACTTGGACTGGTTGAAGGGACGATTTCTTGTGATTCATAGTGATCCCCAACTTGGAGGCTAAAAGCAGGAAGCAATCCCTGACTGAGCAGAGTAGATGCCTGGTGGAGGCGGCAAGGAGCCAGTCGTCCAGGTAAGGAAAAACCTGTATTCCCTGAAGTCTCCGGTGAGCCGCTACAACTGCCATGACTTTGGTGAACACCCTGGGGGCTGTAGTGAGGCCGAATGGTAGGACCCTGAACTGGTAATGACTGGCCCCCAACCGAAAGCAGAGAAACCTCCTGGATCACCTGTCCATGAGAATGTGGTAGTACGCATCCTTGAGGTCTATGGAGCACATCCATGCTCTTGCAACAGGGGGAGAATGGATTGAAGAGTGACCATCCGGAATTTCTCCTTGACAATGAATAGGTTTCCTTGTAGAAAGGTTGAGAATTGGTCTTAAGTCTCCCATCTTTTTTGGCACCAAAAAGAACTTGGAATAGTTGCCTAACCCGGACTGGTCTAGGGGAACATGCTGGATGGCTCTTTTTTCTAGCAGCTTCTTTATTTCTAAAGCTGCAGCCTCCTCTAATTGTGTGGAACATCAGGGAAGCGCCTCGATTGATGAGGAAGATTTATGAAGGCTCCTCTAATTGTGTGGAACATCGGGGAAGCGCCTCGATTGAGGAGGAAGATTTATGAAGGGAACAGAGTAGCCTCTGGATATTATTCGAAGCACCCAGCGATCTGATGTGATGGACTCCCATTGTGCCAGATGCTTCAAAAAACGCCACCCGACTGCCTCCAGAGAGGAGCAGTTGGGCAACCCCTCAGGGCTGCTGCATGGGTCGATCGGAAAAGGGTACCCATGACCCAAAATTCTTCACCCCCCCCCTCTGCCTCTGGGCCAGCGTCTACCTTGTCCCCCTCTGCCTCTAAAGGACTAAGGGTCTGGAGCGTAACGGGACTGCTGAGACTTCCGGAACCACATCTTCTTTTGTCCTCACTGGTTCCTGGAAAAGGACCTTTGAGGAGTTGAGAAGCAGATTCCGACGGCAGACAGCGTCTTCCCGTCTTTCTCGCTCTGGACCAATGTATCGCAGATGGTCTTGCCAAACAGGATAGAACCAAAGGGAGCATTCGCGAAGGACACCTTGAAGGGTTCCGCAAAATCGCAAAGTCGGAGCCAGGCGTGACGCCGTAAGACGATGCCTGATCCGCTGGCTCTAGCGGCCCCCTCTGTGGCATGGGAGAGTAGCCGCATAGACGTGTTCGATACAGATTTTAGAGTGGCCATGCGAGTCGAGAAGGTACACTTGTCCTCGGCCGACATGGACTCAGGGGAGACTTAGCGTATTCCTTCACCAGATCCCGCTGAAGGATGGACCAAGTAATTCAGCGCCCTTATGGAAAAGGTAGCCGAAGCAAACATCCGCTTTCCTATACAATCCATTGTCCGAGACTCCTTATCAGAAGGATGGACCGAGGAACTACCCTGTGCCAGTTCCTTTTTGGTGGCAGCTGCCACGACAATGGCATCTACTGGGGAACCTTTACTCCATGTCTGGCTCCTTCCACGCCCTGGTAGTAATGAGGTCTACCAGGGGGTCGGCCGGAGGGGACACCCAAGAGGTAGACGGGTCAGCGTCAAATGCCTCCAGAAACACAGTCTCATCCGTGGAAGGCTTTTGGGCTGGCCACCCCCCTTTTAGGTGTAGCATTTCCATAATGTCTCCAAAGGAGACATCCTCAGGGGGTGACCTGGGTGAACCTTCCCCTTCCTCTAAATCGGTGTCATCCATGAGGGACTTATGGGAGTCCAAGTGCCTCCTCTTACACTTGCGTTTGTGAGGGACCTCCTTGGTGGGACTGCCCGAGGAAGGCTCACCAACAGGGTCATGTTCCTCCAGTGGAACTGGGTTGGGTGTCGATGCAGGCTGTCCCTGGGGACGGATGATGGAAGACAAGCACGTCTGCGAGCGAGTGTTGGCTGGATTCGTAGCATGAGCAGGGGGGTCTTGAACCTCTCGAGAGGACTCTCTCCACCACGTCGAATGCCGAAGGTGAGCTGCTCTCTCTCGGTTCTATGAGCAACACCCTCGGATCTGACGCAGGGATCGGCGTTGGAGCCGAAGTGATCGGACCCGAAAGGGAAGTGTGCTCCAACCACAATGGAGCCGAAGACACACTTACCCCCTTGGATCTGATGCACGGCTCACAGCCCAGAGAGCTCGGATCCGAAAAGGGATCCGACAAACTCGAGGGCATGGCCGGCATCGAAGTAGCAACTACTATCGGCGCCGACTCTGAAACTGCTCGGATCTGACAGCTCCGAAACCCGATAATGGATCGGAAAAAGGAGCTATGGGGGCAAAAAAAGGGGCTGAGCTCTCCCCCGGTGGGGGGGGGGGGAGCACTCCCATCTGCATCTGGGCTTGGAGAAAGTGACGCATCATCCGGTCCATGTCAGCATCTGAAAGGCTTCTTGTCAACCTAGAAGCCGAAGCCGGCCGGGAAGGCCGCCACGATGACCTCGAAGATGGCCGGGGCTCCTCCTCCGGCGAGAAACGTGGAGAATGGAACCAAGAGGGGGAGGACTCGGGAATCTTCAGGGGAGAAGAGAGCTGCTTAGCCGGCGGGGCTGAGGGTGCTGAGTCGGCCCGCCTCTTGTGGCTCCTATGCTTCTCTCTATCCCTCTCTCTCCTCTCTTTCCTCTTGGAGTCCTTCTCTCCCTGGGAAAGGGTGGGAGGTTGGGTCCCAGACAGGGGAGAAAGCACAGCTGGCTGAACAGCCGCAGCCGCGGCTGGAGCCACTGAGGGAGAGGAGGAAGAAGCAGAATCTGTGGGTATAAGACCCGCCAGGACCAGGTTGTTCCTCCTATCCCTCAGAGCCCGGGGGTTAAAGGCTGCGCAAATATGGCAGCCCGATGATAAATGAGCTACCCCCAGGCAAAGAATGCACTGAGTGTGGCCATCGGCTGGGGAGAGCTTATAGCCACACTCAGAGCACTTAGAGAAAATGGCCTTCGGCCATACCCACTACAAAAACACACACACACACACACACACACACACACACACACACACACACAAACACGAATAAGGGGAAGGGAATATACTAAAACTAAGCTAGGCTAATGGGTTTAACAATCAACTTTGCAAAAAATCTAAAATTTTACACAATACTCACTACCTAACCGCCAGGAGCTTATAACTCTTGCTTGTTAAAGCCGTGGCAAATGAGATCTGAGGGCTGGAAGGAGGTAGCAGGGTATTATGGGTAAGGGGGAGGAGCTTGGATCTCGGATCTTTAGCTTGGAAAGCTGCCGGCTCGGATCCAGGTCAGATCCGATACCCACAGGTTACTGATCAAATGAAGTTAACTACTTCAGATACAAAGTTTTTGGTGCGGCAAAATAAAGTTGCATTGTAGGGGAAGGGATAATTTGAAAGTTACTGCAATAAGAAGTTATGTACTCAACATAACATTCCATGTGAGTTGTTCCATCTCGCCTTCATTCTTCACTGATGGGTTCAGAACCGAACCATCTTCTCAGACATGGCCGTTAGCAAAGCTCAAGGTTTACCAGTAGCTCAAGACCAAGCCCCTTATCCCATGATGCATTGCTGGAATTATCTCAGATCTTGTTTGCTGTGTGTACCATATCCATGTAAGAGAACTACCCTCCCATAGAGAGGAAGAAGGATTGAATAACCAGGATGAACAAAGCCTCTAGGTCAACTATCAGTCAGGTGGGGGATGGAGGGAGGGATGCAAGAATGAAGGCGAGATGGAACAACTCACATGAAACGTTATGGTGAGTACATAACTTCTTAATGTGAAGCTGTTCAATCTCGACGTTCATTCTTCCCTGATGGGTAGCATCCATAGCACCCTCAATCTCAGGTGGCTCACTGGAGTACATTCTTCAGGACCGTAGACCCAAAGGAAGCCCAGTCCCTGGAGGCCTTATCAACTTTGTAATGAGTGATAAAGGTATGATGTTTAGACCAACTGGCTGCAGCACAAATGTTATCAAGGGGCAATTTGGCTTGGAATGCAGAAGGTGTAGAGACTGCCCTGGTAGAATGAGCTTTAATCTTGTTGTAGTAAGGGCATATTAGCAGCTGAATAAACAAAGGTAATACAATCAGAAAGCCATTATGAAAGCGTTGTTTTAGCCACTGGTCTACCTTTTCTGGCTTCAGAGAATGATACAAAGAGCTGGTCTGATTTTCTGACATCTTTTGTTCTGTCCAAATAATATCTGAGCTGTCTGTGCACGTCAAGTTTGTGCAGCATATACTCAAGTTTATTGGAATGGTTAGGGAAGAAGGCTGGCAACTCAATGACTTGGCTGATATTAGATTCCGAACAAACTTTGGGCAAAAAGGAGGAGTTTGTCCTAAGAGATACTCTATCAGCATGGAAAATCAAACAAGGAGAGCTGATAGATAAGGCTTGAAGTTTTGTCACTCTGCAGGTAGAAGTAATAGCCACCAGAAATATGGCTTTCCATGATAAAAATTTGAGGTCACAAGATGATGCTGGTTCAAATGGGGGAAGAATTATACGAGACAGCATAAAGTTTAGATTCCAAGGAGAATAAGGAGTTTTCACTGGAGGCCTCATGTGAAAGGTTCCTTTGAGAAAGGCCTTGGACAACTTGTGGGACATTATGTTTAGCTTGTCCACTCTGAGATGAAAGATATAGCATCCAACTGGACCTGAACTGTAGCAGTTGCAGCTCCTTGATTAAAGATCATAGTCAAGAATTCTAAAATGGATGTCAAAGGGGCTTGATAAGGATCAATGTTCTGCTTAGAGGCCCATATGGAAAATCTCTTCCACTTACTAAGATATAATCTTCTGGTGGACGGCTTATGAGAAGACAAGAGGATCTGCCTTGTCTCATTAGAAAGGTCACAAAGCCTGGCTATGAGGGGAACTGGAAGAGCCAAGCTGTGAGCTTCAGTGACTGCAATGAAGGACGAAGGTCCCCTGATGGATGTGTCAGAAGGTCCGGAACTGGGTCCAGAATCCATGGATCCTCCAACAGATGATGATGAAGAAAGGGGAACCAAATCCGGCAAGTCCAATGAGGGGCTATAAGAATGATGGTCCTTCCCAGTGACATTGCTTTCTGTAGAAGTCTGGGTATTAGAGGGATTGGAGGGAATGCATAGAGGAGACCTGGGGGCCAATCGTGTACAAGTGCGTCTCTCGGGGGTTCTCCCGGAGGGGGAATCAGGGCAAAGTAGCTTTTGCATTTCGTGTTGATTTGACTGGCAAAAAGATTGCAGCAAGGCTGGCCCCATTTGCAGAAAATCCTGTCCGCAATCTCTTGTTTGAGGGACCACTCGTGCGGCAACAAAATTGCTCTGCTCAGTTTGTCTGCTTTCAGGTTGGATCTCCCTGGGATGTGCGCTGCCAACAGAAAGCGCTGGGAGGAGTCAGCCCACTGCCAAACTCTGAGGGCTTCTCGGCAAAGGGGGTAAGACTTGGTCCCACCTTGCTTGTTCAAGTACCAGACTACTGACATTGTCTGTCTGAATTGCAATCATTCTTAGAGGAAGAGAGTCCTGAAAGTACTGCAACGCCAGAAGTACCGCTCTCATCTCCAGAACATTGATATGCAGATGTGACTCTTGGTCCGTCCATGTGCCTTGGGCAGTCTTTCCCTGAAAATGCCCCCCACCCTATCAGGAAAGTGTCCCTAGTCACAGTGGCTACTGGAGGGGGTAGTACAAAGGGACGTCCTATGGTTACATGAAGAGACGTCAACCACCACTGGAGATCTCTCTTGCAAGAGTTTGTAATTAAAATCATATGACTCATAGGAAGTTCCTGATAGGACCATTGAGGAAACAGCAGCCATTGAAGAATCCACATATGCATCCTTGCTAATGGTATGGCCAAGATCGCTGCAGCCATCAAACCCAACACTTTTAAGACTTCTGCGGCTGGTGCTCTGTCCTTCGACACTAATGAACTGACATGCTGATGAAGAAGAAAGACCTTCTCGATTGGTAGTCAGAGTGGTGGTTGAAGTGCCTAACTCTGCCCCTATAAAGGTGATATGCTGTGATGGCGACAAGTCAGATTTTTCTGAGTGACTGTAATGCCTAAGTGATGGCAGAGTGTCAGAGTGTATTCCCTTGCCTGAATCAGTAGATGCTTGGTGGTGGAGGCAGGAGCCAATCATCTAGGTACGGAAACACCTGGAATCCTAGATGCCTCAGATGAGCCGTGACCACTGCCATGCATTTGGTGAACACTCTGGGGGCTGTAGTGAGACCAAAGGGCAGGGCTCGAAAGTGGTAATAATTGGCTCCCAGCCGGAAATGCAGATGATCGCTGGATGGCCTGGCCATTTTTATGTGGTAGTACACATCCTTGAGATCTATCGAGCACATCCAATTGTCTCTCCTTAAAAAGGGAAGTCTAGACTGTAGCGTGACCATCCGGAACTTCTCTTTCTTCACAAATTGGCTGAATCTGCTGAAGTCCAAAATAGGTCTCCAGTCCCCTGTTTTCTTTGGAACCAAAAAGAATCTTAAGTAAGTTCCAGATCCTATTTGGTCTGCTGGGACTGGTTGGATGACTCTTTCTAGCAACTTGCAGACCTCTACATTTGCTTGTTCCCTGTAACTGGGTGGAATGCCCGGGATTCTCCTTGGGGGTGTGGGTGGAGTGGAGAATGGTATGAAATACCCTCTGGAAATAATACTTTGTACCCACCTGTTTGTTTTATCTTGCCAAGCGTCTGGGTACAAGGATAAGCGACCCCCGACTACCTCCAGAGCAGGACAGTCGGATCTCCTTTCAGGAGCGCTGATAGGGTTGACCAGAGAATTAGAAGTTATGTACTCACCATAATGTTCCATCTGAGTAGGTGTATTCATTTGTCTGCAACCTGTGGGTTATGGATCTGATATCGGATCCGAACCGGCATGGTTTCCCAGCTATGGATCCGAGCTCTCAGCTCCTCCCCTCACCCATAATGCCCTGCTCTCCCTACATGACCTCAGATCGAGTTTGCCAACAATAGAAACACCCTAAAAAGGGTAACACATAATATGCAGGAAACTGACAAGGCCAGGGGGATAGGAGGGCGGGATGGTTGCAGACAAATGAATACACCTACTCAGATGGAACATTATGGTGAGTACATAACTTCTAAATCTGAAGTAGGAGATTCATTTGTCTGCAACCTGTGGGACAGAGTCCCCAGCTACCTGAATCTTGGGCAGCCATCATGGAAGGATATTCCGGAGCACCGCAGAGCCAAAGGATGCTCTACCTCTAGATGTAATATCCAACTTGTAGTGGGAAATAAAGGTATGAGATGAAGCCCAAGTGGCTGCTGAACAAATATCATCCAGAGGAATCCTAGCTTTAAAGGCGCTGAAGTAGAAACTGACCGGGTTGAATGGGCATGTACTCCTCCGCAAAAGGGCCTTCCAGAAGCTTGATAAGCCAGTAAGATGCACTGCGAAATCCAGCGTGATAAGGAGACTTTGGAAATTGGCTTGCCCAAATTGAATTTAGCAAAGGAAATAAACAACTGGTCGGATTGCCTATGACCAGCTGTCCTATTCAGATAAAATCTAAGTTGCCTGTGAACATCTAAAGAATGTAGCTTGTATTCACCTTTGTTTTGATATTTAGGAAAGAAAACAGGGAGGTTAATGGATTGATTAATATTCGCCCAGAAGCTACCTTAGGAAGAAAGGACGGGTTGGTCCTGAGGTATACACGGTCCGGATGAAAGACCAAGTAAGGAGGCTTGACTGATAAGGCTTGAAGTTCTGAAACTCTCTTGGCCGAGGTAATGGCTACTAAAAAGGCCGCCTTGAAAGATAAAAATTTCAGATCTACCGTCGCCGCAGGTTCAAGGGGAGCGGTCAAGGCCTGAAGGACCAATGAAAGGTCCCAAGGAGGAACCACTTGCTTTACAGGGGTCTGAGAAGAAAAGTACCTTTTAGGAAAATCTTACACAATTTGGCAGACATCAGTGGACTGGAGTCTTGACCAATATGATAATGAGAAATTGCTGCAAGTTGCACTTTGACCGTGGAACTGCTGGCACCATCATTAAAGAGAGTGGTTAAGAAGTCAAGCACCAGAGGAAGGGGAACTGTGAAGGGGTCTAGACCTTGCCGCTCCGCCCAAATGGAGAACCGCTTCCACTTGCTGCGGTAAACTTTCCTGGTAGATGGTTTATGAGCCGCTACCAGGATGGCCTTAACTGGAGACGAAATACCGGGAGTCCTGATCAGGAGTGGAACTGGAGCAGCCAAGCAGCTAGCTTCAGGTTGTCCAGATTCGGGGTTGATAGATGGGACGGGTGAGATACCAGATCCGGAATGGGATCTAGAATCCAAGGAGGATTCACCGAGTGAGACCTTAGGAAGGGGAACCAGATCTGTCGAGGCCAGAATGGGGCAATGAGAATCATTCTGCACCCCAACCGAGGGGCTTTCTGAAGAACTTGGAGCATCAGAGGCAAAGGGGGGGTAAGAATAAAGAAGACCGGGGGGGCCAAGCATGCACCAGAGCGTCTCTTGGGGTATCTTCGGGAGGAGGGATTAGAGCGAAAAAACTGTCGCACTTGGTGTTTGAGGGAGACGCAAAAAGATCGCAACAAGGAGTTCCCCACCGTGCGAAGATGCGTTTCACTACCTGAGCATTGAGAGACCACTCGTAGGGGGAGAGAATGGTGCG
This sequence comes from Protopterus annectens, assembly GCF_019279795.1. NCBI lineage: Eukaryota > Metazoa > Chordata > Ceratodontiformes > Protopteridae > Protopterus > Protopterus annectens. Next base: position 1,118,851,081 of record NC_056741.1, on the reverse strand, counting down.
ACTGAGTTTGTCCGCAAGGATGTTGGACCGACACGGAATATGCGTTACAATGAGAAAGCGGTTGGTGGAGATTGCCCATTCCCACACTCTCATGGCTTCTCGACAAAGAGGGTAAGACCTGGTTCCCCCCTGTTTGTTGATATACCAGACGACAGACATGTTGTCCGACTGAATTGCAATAGTTCCCAAGGGAAGAAAGGCCTGAAGTGCTTGCAACGCTAAGAGCACTGCTCTCATCTCTAGAACATTGATATGCAGTAAGGTCTCGGAATCGTTCCACGTGCCTTGGACCGTCCGGCCTGCAAAATGCCCCACACCCGAGGCGGGAGGCGTCCGTGGTCACCGTGGCGAGAGGGGGAGAAGCACAAAAGGGGCGGCCTCCGTGGAGATTTGGTGAGTGGAGCCACCACAGGAGGGACCGCTTGCAAGCCTTGCTGATCGCAATGGGATGATGCATAGGAAGAGCAAGATAAGACCACTGAACTAGGAGTGTCCATTGAAGGATGCGCATATTGAACCTGGCGAGGGGAAGAAGAGCCATCGCTGCCGCCATGGACCCTAGAGCCCTCAGGACCAACTCCGCCAGAACTGAGCTGGAGTGGAGAATGGCCCGCACCTGGAGCTGCAGATTCTGAATTCTGTCCACAGTGAGGAAGGCTCTTAGCCGTCTCGTGTCTAACCTGGCACCTATAAAATCTATGAACTGCGTGGGTGCTAGGTTGGATTTTCCTGTATTTATTGTGATGCCCAGACGGGGAGCTAGATGGAGAAAGAAATCTCGCGCCAATAATAGTAGATGCCTTGTTGGAGCGGTGAGAAGCCAGTCGTCCAGGTAAGGGAAGACCTGCACCCCCTGAAGCCTCAGGTGGGCCGCTACCACTGCTAATACTTTGGTGAACACCCTGGGGGCTGTGGTGAGACCAAAGGGAAGGACCCTGAATTGGTAGTGACTGGCTCCCAGCCGGAAGCGGAGAAACCTCCTGGAGCGCCTGTCCATTAGTATATGGTAGTACGCATCCTTGATGTCTATGGAGCACATCCAGTGATTTTCGCCCAGAAGGGGGAGAATAGACTGCAACGTAACCATTCGGAACTTCTCCTTGGGAACTGCCAGGTTCAAGAGTGAAAGGTCTAAGATTGGTCTTAGGTCCCCCGTCTTTTTTGGCACTAAAAAGAACCTGGAGTAGAACCCTGATCTGATCTGGTCTGGGGGGACGGGCTGGATGGCTCTTTTCTTTAGCAGATGGCCAATTTCTGCCAAAGCGGCCTCCCATTGACCGGGTGGAACGTCGGGGAGGGACTTCAATTTTGGCATGTGACGAAATGGGATACGGTATCCTCTGGATATGATTTGGAGGACCCAGCGGTCTGATGTTATGGACTCCCATGCCGCTAGGTGCTCCGAAAAACATCCCCCGACTGCCTCCAGAGTGGAGCAGCCGGGCAACCCTTCAGGGCTGCTGCGCGGGCCGTTCAGAGAAGGTTCTCTGGACCCGAAGTTCCTGGGAGCCCCTCTGCCCCTAGGGCGGCGTCCTCCCTGTCCTCCTCTGCCACGGAAGGACTGGTTGTCCGGAGCGGGTTGGGATTGCTGCGACTTCCGGAACCACATCTTCTTCTGGCCCTTTTGGTTCCTAGAATAGGGCCTCTGGGGCACAGAGAAGCGGATTCCGACGGCAGACAGCGTCTTCCGTCCTTTCGCTCTGGGTCAAGGTATCACGAACAGTTTTGCCAAAGAGGGCAGAACCATCGAAGGGAGCGTTCGCAAATGACGCCTTGAAGGGCTCCGTGAAATCGCAATGACAGAGCCAGGCCTGACGTCTGGTAACTAGGCCTGCCCCTGCGGCTCTAGCGGCACCTTCCGTAGCATGGGACAGTAACCGCATAGAGGTATTAGTGATGGACCTGAGAGTGTCCATACGGGTGGAGTGCAACACTTTGTCCTCCTCCGACATGGACTCTGGGGGGGGATGCAGCGTATTCCTTGATAAGATCGCTCTGCATCCTAATCACATGTGCCAGGTAGTTCAGCGCCCTTACTGAAAAGGTCGCTGAACTAAACATCCGCTTCCCCAAGCGGTCCATCATCCGAGACTCCTTGCTCGGGGGATGGACTGAGGGACTCTCCTGAGCAAGTTCCCTCTTGGTGGCTGCCGCCGTCAACATGGCATCTACCGGAGGCTCCTTACTCCAATGGGCACGGTCAGCCGGGGGACTAAGTATACGGTCGGGCCTTTTTGGAATTGGCTCCACGGTGTCCGGTTCCTTCCACGCCCTGGTGGTAATCAGGTCCACCAGGGGGTCGGCAGGAGGACACCCAAGAGGTAGACGGGCCCGCTTCAAATGCCTCCAAGAACACGGACTCGTCCGAGGAAGACTTGGGGGCAGACCACCCCCCCCTTATGCGAAGCATTTCCATGATGTCTCCAAAGGAGACATCCTCAGGGGGTGATCTTGGGGAGCCTTCCCCTTCCTCCAAATCCGTATCTTCAGTGAGAGACTCGGGGGAGTCTATGTGCCTCCTTTTGCACGTATGCTTGCGGGGGGCATCCTCCGGGGGGCTGTCAGAGGACTCCTTGCAAACTGTGACCTGTAACAAAGGAACAACTTTGGGCAAAGGAGCGGGTTGTCCCAATGGCCGGATGGTGGAAGCCTGGCCCAGTGCAGATGGAGCGCGGGACGGAGCCGAAGCAAGTGCCGGGGGTCCGGAAACCCTCAACAGGGCCCTCTCCACTACATCAAAAGCCGAGGGGGAGCCGACCTCGACCAAAGGATCCGATAATCGGTTCCCCCTGGGATCCGAAGAGTGGATCGGAGCCGGCACCGAAGCACTCGGATCCGAGGGGACAGTGCGCTCCGACAGACGGCGCCGAAGGAGCACTGATCCCCCCCGGATCCGAAGCTCGGATCCAGGCTCCGAGAGGTCGGATCCGAAGCACTCGAGGGCAGGGTCGGATCCGAAGTACCGAGTACTATCGGCGTCGACCCACCCCCGGCTCCGAAGCTGCTCGGCTCCAACTGCTCCGAACCCGGGTAGCGGGTCGGAGAAGGAGCTATAGGTTTAAAGAAAGGGGTCGAGCTCCCCAGAGGGGAGGCAAGAGCACTCCCATCCGCATCTGGGCCTGGATGAACCTTCTCATCATCCGGTCCAGATCAGCATCCGATAAACTGTAAGTCGATCTCGATGAGGCTACCGAGGTAGGCCTTGAGTGCCTCCTGGATAGCCTCGACGGAGATCGGGTCTCCTCCTCCTCAGGTCCCGGTGAAAAGCACACAGGCGACCGGAGCCGAGGAGGGGGAGAACCAGCAGACAAGGAGGCCGGAGGAGAAGCCCGCTTGGCAGGCGGGGCCGAAACAGAGGTCTCGGCCCGCCGCTTATGGTGCTTCTCCCTCCGGTCCTTCTTTCTAGCTTCCCTCTCCTCCAAACCACTACAGGGAGGTTGAGTCCCAGGAGGAGGAGGGGGAGCCGGAGAGGAGGGAACCGTGGACACGGTACCCCCCGAAGGAGCGGTAGCCGGAGCCGAGTCCGGGGGCAAAAGTCCCGCCAGGACCAGCTTCAACCTCCGCTCCTTCAATGCCCTGGGGTTGAACCCTGCACAAATGGAACATCCAGAAGTGAGGTGCTCAACCCCAAGGCATCGAACGCACCGAGTGTGGCCATCAGCAGGGGAAAGCTTATGGCCACACTCGGAGCACTTCGAAAAAACAGCCTTAGGTTGTTCAGACATCCTAAGAGCCTAGCTTTTTTTACTTAAACTAATCTAAAAAAGTAAAAGTAAACTAGCCAAACACACACAGGCCCAAACACACACTACGCACCAGCGAGGGGAGGGAAACTAAAGTTAAAAAAGTTAATAAAACTAAACAACTTTAGCTACAAAAGGGGAAACCTAAACTTTCACACAAACTGTCAAAAAAAACCTTTAAATTTAGCACTAAATATCGTTGAAAAGAACACTTAGCTGTAGAGCTCAAGAAATCAATCTGGTCACCAGCGCGGCAAACTAGATCTGGGGTCATGTAGGGAGTGCAGGGCATTATGGGTGAAGGGAGGAGCTGAGAGCTCGGATCCATAGCTGGAAAACCATGCCGGTTCGGATCCGATATCGGATCCATAACCCACAGGTTGCAGACAAATGAATCTCCTACTTCAGATGTTATCTTTGTCACCCTGGTGTTGCGGACCCCCTCTGCCGCAACGGTGGCATCTTCCATTGTTACCCCCTCCTCTGCCCCTAGAGGGGGGTTGACCACGTGTGTCCTGAAAGGCTCCTTGGGCTTTTTGGAACCGCGCTGGCCTTTGGGTTAAGGCAGAGTAGGGGTGGAAAAACAGACTCCGACAGCAGACAGAGTCTTTCCCTCATGCTCACACTTGGTGAGAGTTTCCTTCACTTTGGGCCCAAAGACAGATGAGCCATCAAAAGGGTGTTGACAAATGAAGACTTAGAGGGCTCTGCGAAGGAACACAAGCGCATCCAGGAATGTCTTCTAAGAGCAACTCCTGTACCCGCTGCCCTACTTGTCCCATCAGCTGCATATGATATGAGACGAATGGACGAGTTCACAATGGAATTTAGGGTAGCAAGCTGGGCGGCATCTTTGTCGGAAGTCCCCGCAGCTACAGTACCCTGAAGAACATCTCCAAAGTCCTTAAGGAGATCTCTTTGCAGTCTGGTGAAATGGGTCAAATAGTTCAGGGATCAGAGTGTAAAAGTCGCTGAACTAAACAGGCATCTCCCATATCGATCCATGATCCTGGACTCTCTGTTAGGAGGATGGATCGACGATCAGACATTTCCTTCTTGGTGGCTGCTGCCACCACCATAGCATCAACAGGGACTCCCTTGGACAAAAAGGCTTTATCTACGGGGGCAGAAATGAACTTGTTAGGCCTCCGAGGGACAGGTTCCATGGACTCCGGTGACTCCCATGCCCTCCGAGAGACCAGCTGCATGAGCTCATCGAAGGGCGGAGGCACCCAAGAGGTGGAAGGTTGAGACCCGAAAGCCTTCAGGAGAACTGACTCATCCTCAGTAGGGCTTTTGGACTGCCAATCACCCCTCTGCCTAAGGATCTCTAGTATCTCCGCAAAGGAGATATCCTCAGAGGGGGATCGTGGGAACCCTTCTGACTCATCCAAGTCAATTGTCAGATGTCAACGACTCCTGTGGGGAGTCCAAGTGTCTCCTCTAACACAATCTCTTTCTGGAGACCTCCTCAGCGGGACCCTCTGGGGAGATCACGGAAGAGCAAGGGGTGCCCTGTGGGGCTACCTGAGGCTCAGGGTCTCTATGCTTGGTCTGGACGATGGAGGCAGAAGCAGACACAGGCGCTTTGGGGGAAGAAGAGGCCAGACCTGGTGTCAAGGATGTCTTTGGGAACAAGGCTCTCCTCGTGACTTCGAAAGCATCACGGCTCCGATGAGGAGTCGACGGACTGGAAGAAACCACCAGCCCCTCTCGCACAGAGGCCATGGGCTCAGAGCCAGAGGTAGGAGCCGAGCACATCCAAGCCGAGGCCCCGAGAGGAAGTGTCGGCACCGGCAAGTCGGTGCGACTATCCTCCCTGGACCCGACAGGAGAGCGTTGGCCCCTAGAGTCCCCGGTCGGCACCGAGGACATCAGAGTAGATGACACTGGAGCAGGTCTCGGCTCCAAAGGCTCTACGATCAGCAGGTCAGCCCCCTCTGGCTCCGAAGATCCGGTATGGCTCAGAGAAGGAGCAGTCAAATCTGGGGTGGTGGTCTTCAGTTCAGACGCTTAGGTTGATGCCAACAATTTAGCAAAGCCTGGTGCCCATAACAGCTTCTGCACCAATTGGTCCACATCCAAATCCGAGAGGCTGACAGAAGATCTAGAGGAGTGCACCGAAGGTGCACATTGAAGGAGCGGAGATACAGGTCTCTCAGAGACTGGCTCTAGAACTGTGGGCCGGCTTAGAAATGAAGAGACTCTCTGCTCTGAGGGCTGTGGAGCCAAAGTCCCACAATCCTCCACTTTCTTTGACTTTTTCGAGTCTTTAGATGCCTTGGAGTCTGCTGAGGATTTAGGGGACTTGCTGACCCCATCCTGGTCAGTCAAAGCTTCAGCAAAGGGATGCTTCAGCAAACCTAAATCCACAAGCTTCTTTTCCTCTCTAAAAGAACCCTTGAAGAAAAGGAATGGCAAATACTGCAGGACTCCTGCAAATGCAACGCACCCAAGACAATAAACGCATTGAATGTGCACATCAGTAAGAGACATCTTTTGCCAGCAGTCTGGACATTTCTTGAATCCAGACTTTGGGTGCTTGTCTTTTTCCTCAGACATATCAAGAAAAACTTTACGCTAAACTCAACAAACAAACCACACATCCTAAATACAGCCTAAACGTTAAGTCCCAACTACACTTCGGCTCAAGTTAACACGCCTAAATATAAAACACATTCTAAACAATGGCCCGGAGAAAAAAGGGGCCAACACTATGTAAATATATATAACTGGATACTATTTATCAATGTAATAACTATAGTAATAGAAAGATACACACTAACTAACCAGGCCGAACACGAGGTCACTACAACTATACTAAAAATAAAGTACCAAGGGAAATAAGTCAAATAGAAACAACTACTGGAGCTAATATATAACTAATCTAACTAGAATTAGGGAAAAAAAAAAAAAAAAAAGTATGAAATAACTTGCGAAAAGCGAATTTTAGATGAAAAAAAGGCTCGAGCGAACTGGAACCACTGAGATCCGTGCAGCGGCAAACTAGATCTGAGGTAATTTCAACAGTGCATCATGGGATAAAGGGCTTAGTCTCGAGCTACTGGTAAACCTTGAGCTTTGCTAATGGCCGTGTTGGAGCCGATGGTTCGGCTCTGAACCCATAAGTGAAGAATGAACGGCGAGAATGAACAACTTCACATTAAATGCTAACAAAGATTGATGCAAGATATTTAATGGTGTTAAAACAGTGTCACGTGCAAAAGGCTGATGTTTACAAGTACTAGATCTTTATACGAAGAACAAAAACAGTGGAAGAAAAAGTTGTGGGATACAAAACTGCATGAAGCTTTGGAAAGGATCTCTGTTCAAGCATATACATTTTGCTGAAGTATCAACAATGGAAGCTGTTAGATATTACCATAATTGTCCATGTGAGTTTTGTGCTTTGTGATGTCAGATATGGGGAGAGGATGTGCAGAGTAACTGTGGTATATGCATACATGAAGACGAAAGACAGAGTGGAGAAATAAATATACAATAGTTAAAAATGGATATAATAGTGTTGGGGGGAGACTTTGAAAACTGAAAATACACACAGGAAAGAAAAGTCGGCATACGAAGACATTCAAGGATATAATAAAATATGGAAAAGTACAGTTAGGGAAGGAAATAATCTTTACATAAAGAAATTAGAAGACAGAAAAGATTGTTATTTTATCAGAGGTAGCCATGAAAGAGAAATGTTTACTTTTCTGACCATGAGACTATTTGGGTTGAGGTAGGAGATAAAGAACAGTGGATTACAGGAGACAATGGCATAAAGAGACTCATGGGGTTACTAGTAATACAGAAAATTTTAGAAGGAAATGGGTCTTTTGGAAGGGTCATTGGTCTATGAGGCCATTTTATAAAAACGTGGTCACTCTGATGGATAGTGTACAATTAGTACAAAAAGGACTTCATGAAGATAAGGGTTTTTTGAGAAGAAATAAAGATGAGTATTAAGAAGCATGCAGGATTATGAAGAAGCTATATATACTGAGAAGAAAAGTCTTGGAGAAGAAGAAATGCCAGTATAAATAACTGTCAAAATAAAGAGGTGGAAATATTTCTTGCAAGAAGGAATCAACACTATTTTTGGTGAGAAAAATCAGAGCAAAGGAAAGAAAAATGACATATACGCTGGATAAGGTGGATAAAAAAATCTTACAAACAAGAGATTATCAGAGTTGCAGTTGACTATGTGAGGGACTTGTATGATACAAAGAGGAAAATGAAATGCAGGACTAGAAAGTTTAGAAAGGCATCAGTAAGAAAGTTAAAGAAAAGCATCAGTAGTGATGAGTTGGATGCAGTTGTAAAAAACGGAATTATGGATATGTACTCAGGCCAGATGGGCTTGGGCACAGATTTTATGGAAGCATGGGGGATGACCAAAAAAGTACAATTGTGGAAGCTGTGAATGAATGGTTCAGGAAGGACAGAAAGAGGTGTGTGAAAGGGTAATAAGGTTCTTCTTTAAAAAAAAAAGGGGGGGGACCTAAGAAACTGGAGGCCACCGACTAAGTAATGCAGACAAGATGTTCATGAAAATGTTACAAAAGAAATTTTGGAAAATAATACCACAGTGTTCTATGAAGGAATTTATGGAGTGGACAGAAGACATTTAAGCGACATGTTCATTCTAATAAAAGAGGTGCTTGACTATACTGTGAGAGAAGTGGGTGAGTGTAAGGTAGTTGAGTGTAAAGAGACAAAAACATTAGATAATGCAGGATATTAAGAGTATGCTGAAAATTATTCAACAGAATTTGCTGGGGGATTAAGTGTACAGTAACACATGAAATAAAGTAAAGGTTAATGGACAAACTGGCTAAGGGTGTGTATCAAGAGGAGAGGGAAGTAAAGCAATGCTGCCCCATGAGATGATTTTATTTGCATACGTTTTGAATGCGGCCATGTTAAGATGCAGGGAGGGAACTGAGATGGCAGAATGGAAAATGAGAGTTGCAGTGAGAGCTGCAGTACGTATGGTATAAGCAAATGGCTGTGTTATAACTGCTAAGAATAAAGTGGGTTAAGGAAATTATGCACTTGAGACAGCCACATTAAGTAGGATTAGTGTTGAGCAAAGATGAAAGTAAAGGATTTGGAGATGCTGTAAAAATTGTGGGGTTATACATTTCTCAGACTGTGTGAAACATAATGCAAATTAAGATTAAGAAGACAGAAGTAGTAGTAGGACAATGGAAGTAAGAATTACAAGTAGTAAGGAGAGTAGCAGATATGAGGGGAACATTCCAAATAACATCTGCAAAAAACGTATATCTAAAGCATGCATACACGCTGGAGAAACAGAAATGTGGAAGCAGTGTACTCATTTCTAAGAGGTTCAGAAAAAGCATTACTGAAAATTGCTTTGGAGTCATTTGGGGTTCAATGGTGAATCTCATTGAGAGAGGTGCTGTATAAAAATAGGGGACAGGTTTAAGGAATCCCACTGCACATTTAACTTTAATTCATTTAGACTGGATAAGATGGCAAAGAAGGCAAAATTATAGAAGGAAATATGATATGGGACATAGGTTCATAGGTGTGTACTAGGCTAATGACCCTGGAGCCTTTACAAGCCTAGCCCGTAGGATTACACTGACATCGTGCCACCCGACCTTAGTTCCCAGTGTCTCTGTAGAGTAAAGCCACTGGAGTTATCCCTGGGGTGAATTTTCAATTTTGCATCCACTCATCAAGATTTCCTCAGTGAGGTGCTCTGCTTGACATCTATTCCATAGCATGGGCAGTCTCTGGGTTATGAACCTGTCGCTCCCAACATGTTATGTTGATTGTGGTAATGAGGTTGAGGTCTCTGGAGCGTGTAGTGCGGAGGGATTGGGATTTCTATAGATGTAGCATTTCTAACAGAGCTGGATCAGAAATGGCTTTGTAAGTCAAGCAGAGATCGCCTCTAAGTAGGCAATATGAGACAGAGAATAAGGAGTTTTTTGAGTCTGTCCATATAGGACAAATGTTTAATGCTTAGGATCCTCTTTGTGAGGCACTTTTGCACCCTCTCCAGTTGTTGCAGGTATTTAGTGAGGTAAATGCCAAATAGGGCATTGCACTTGGATTGGCCTAATGAGGGAAGAGTAGAGGGAGACAATGACCTCTTTCTTCCTGGATGCAAAACCCTTAGTAATGAGATGTGCCACACAGAAGGACTTTCTGACCACAGAGGCAATGTGGTGGTCAAAAGAGAGGTAGCTGTCAACCTGTGTTCCCAGATCTCTTATAACGCCTTCTGTGTTCAGTGGACTGCTATCCATGTGGTAATTCATGGGAACTGGGTTTTTCCCAAAGGGGATGACGACACATTTTTTGGCATTGAGCTTAATCCATGGTTCTGACACCAGTCGCTGGTTTCAATGAGGCTTTTCTGTAGGATGTCAACATCATTTGGGGAGTTAATAATAGCTCCCAACTTACAATTGTCTGCGAACTTTGTCACCCAGAGTCCCTTCGTACTGACCTGGACTTCAGAGAAGTAGATACCAAACAGGAGAGGACCCAGGACAACCCTGTGGGACTCCACTTGTGACTGGTTGGCAGTCTGACTTGGAGTCAGCTACTTTCACACTGTGGGTTCTACCTGTGAGCCAGTTTGCAACCCGCCTAGTGATATAGGGGGTTGATGCCTAGCTTACTGAGTTTTTCTATGATGCCCGAGTGGGGAATGGTATCAATGGCCTTGGCCAGATCAAGGAAGGCTGTACGAACCACCTTGCCTTCATCCACAGCTCTGTTGACTGACTCAAAGAAGTTGACCAAGTTCAGCAGGCATGATCTACCCTTCACAAAACCAAACTGTGTGGGATCCAGGGTTTAGAGATTCCCTATATCCTTGTTTATTAGGTCCATGATGATGTGTTCCATAGCTCTGCATATCAGACTTGTCAGGGTAATGGGGCGATAGTTCCTAGGGTCTGCAGTCACTCCTCCTTTGTGGAGAGGGATGACTGTAGCAGTGCGTCATTTGGTAGGGACAAAGCCTGAGGTGAGGCTGTGACTGAACAGGGCACACAGATGAGGTGCCATTTCACTCTGTAGTTCATGTAGAATACAGCTAGGGATATTGCCAGGTCCCATAGAAGCTGTATTCTTGGGCTTGGACAGTGCTGTTTTAACCTGTGCAGCAGTAATACAGACTGCCCGACAATCTACTGGTATAGTGACTGGTCCTTTGGTTGGGGGAGAGGTAAAGTTGGCACTGAATCTGTCAGCCAGTATATTGGCAAAATCTGTTGGCTAGGTATAGGAGGTACCATTGTGCAGTAGCTCAGTGCAAATCTGGGTATTGATGTGGAGATTCTTTACATAACTATAGAAGGCCTTGTGGTTGTCTTTGCTATCTGCTGCAATTCTGTTTTCATAGCTAGCTTTAGAGGATTTGATGAGGGATGTCAACTTTTTGTTGAGGCTGATAAGGGAGTTTTTCTAGTCTTGGGACTTCACCTTATTCCACATCAGTTTCCTCCTCCTGTTGTAGAGTTTGTTTATGGCAGGGGACCATCAGATTGGCTTCCTTTTTTTGGAGGAGAGCATCTTGGTTCTACTGAGTATGGCAAGATCCATACATTTGTGTACGTATTCGTACAGTACATTGGTGTATGATTCGGCGGCCATGCAACTATTTTCCATTTGCACAGGTGCAATGAAGTTAGCCACCTTTGTTTTTAGATACCCAAAGTTAGCTTGAGAGAAGTCTTTCATGGTGGTTACCTTTGCAGGGGTGGGGTGGATTTCCAAGGTGATTAGTTTGTGGTCAGATCTAACCAGGGAGGATTGACTAGTGGTGTAGAGCAATGGTCGCCCATGTTAGTAATGACAAAGTCAAGGATACTGCTACCTCTAGTGGGTTAAGAACGAGCTGGTCCAGAGCATTGTAATTAATGAATTCCAGGAAACGTTGGGCAAGTGTATTGGTACATGAGTAGTTTCCCAGTTAAAGGAGGGGTAGTTGAAGTTGCCCAGTATGAAAGTGTTAGGTTGGACCCATATATTCTCCTGGGTGCTTAGGAATGTGGAGTGAGAGTCTTGGGACATGGTTGGGGACCTATAGCAGGCTATGACCTGAAACGATTGCTGTCTTACCCAATGTTAGCTGCACCTGAAGTATCTCAGATGAGTTATGTTGGGCTACCACTCTGGAGGTCTGCACATCCTTTATGAATATGGAAACACCACCACCTTTGGAGCTTTGGTCCAAGTTCTGGGGCTGAAAGGTGTGGAATGAGTTATAGCCTGGTAGTGCAGGGGTGCTTTCTGCTGCCTTGAACCAGGTCTCTGTTACGGCACAAATGTTGATGTTCTCCATACACAGAGCATTCTGGATGGGAGAGAGCGGATGCAAAAACAGGAGTTAGAGTGTGTAGTGAAAACAATAAAAAGTTGCTTAATTAGGGTAGAGGATGGAAATACAAGAAGAAAATCATGGCATGAGGAAATTATGGGGAAGAATTTAGGAAAATCCATGAGTGCTAGAATGCATGATTATTAAAAGGGCAATAAAGAAAATATAGAATTTAGAAGGGTTAACGAAATTATACATTTTCTCAGGATATCAACGTTGCAAAAATCATCAGTCAAAGGGCAAATGAAATAAAAGCAGTTGACAGAATGATTATGTCAAATATGCAAGGTGGAGGAATCTATAAAACATGCATTACTGGAATGTGAGATGAGATCCAGAATGGGATCCAGTACCCGCACCCAAGGTGGATTATTCAGAAGAGGCCAAAGGAAGGGAAATCACACCTGGTGAGGCAAAAAGGGGGCGATGAGGATCCCTGAAGCTCTGCAATGGGCTGCTTTCTATAGAAACTTTACCATCAAGGAAACTAGGGGATAAGCATAAAGGAGACCCGGGGGGGGCCAAGCAAATGTCAGAGCATCCTCAGGTTGCCTGATCCACAGAGGGAACAATAGCATTATAGCTGTTGCACATTGTGTTGGATGGGGATGCAGAGAGGTCACAACACGGGGTACCCCAGTGCTGAGAAATCTTAACTGCCACTGTCGGATTTAGGGATCAGTCAGGAAGCAAAAAAAAGTCCTGCTGAGGTTGTTATCCAGAATGTTGGACTTCCCCGGGATATGTGCTACCACCAAAAACTGCTGAGAGATCACCTGCTGGAAAACCCTCATGGCCTCCTGACAAAGAGGATAAGAACGTCTTCTCTCCAGTTTGTTGAGATACCAAATGACAGCCATGTCTGTCCATCTGTACTGCAATCACACCCCTGGGGAGGTCATCCTGAAAAGGCTGCAATGCTAGAAGGCCCATTCTCATCTCCAGAATGTTGATGTGAATGTGAGCCTCTGTGGAAGACCAGGACCCTTGATCTGTCCTTCCCTCTGAAATGCCCCACCACCACAACAGGGTGGTGTCCACAGTGATCATGGACAAAGGAGAGGGAGGCATCTGTGGTGACCATGGCTGAAGAAGGAATTAAATATGATCTACCTTGTACTACTAAAGCAGACTGTAACCATCACTGAATCTGCTTGTGACACTCATCAGCTGTTTTGGGAAATCCAATGTATGTGTACGATGGGAACACTGAATGGCCATAGTCCATTGTAGGGTCCTCATGTGAAATCTGGCTACAGGGACCAATCCTATCAATGCTGCTATATGACCTGGAAGGCTAGGAAGTACATCAGCTAATGGTTTCAGATTTGCAAGCACTGACATGGCCTGTGCTTGAAGACTGAAAACCCTGGAACTTGGGAGTATGGCAGTTTGATGGACTGTGTCCAGACACCCTAGGAACTCTTAAGATTTGTGCAGACTAAAGGCTCAGTTTGGGGTAATGGACTGCGATGCCTAAGTTGTCACATAGTTGGAGCAAGGAGTACCTGGCCAAGATCAACGATGCCTTTGTATGGGCAGTGAAAAGTCAATCGTCCAGGTATAGGAAGATCTGAAATCCCTGCAGCCGTAGCCAGGGTGCAACCACTGCCATGTACTTGGTGAACACCTGGGGGCTGTTGTGAGACCAAATGGCAGAGCCCTGAACTGGTAGTGATTGCCTCCCAGCCAGAAACAAAGGAACCTCCAGGAATGCCGATCTTGATGAGATGGTAGGCGTCCCTGATATCTATCGAGCACATCAAATTGTTCTTCCTCAGAAGAGTAGTATAGACTGCACCATCACCATCCAGAACTTGGTCTTTTTGACAAACTGGCTTAGTTTGTTTAAATCCAAGACTAACCCGAGGTCCTCTGTTTCCTCTGGCACTAAAAGGAATCTGGAATAGATCCCAGGTCCTATCTGGTCTGGTGAGACCTCCTGAATGACCATTTGTGAGCAGATTTTGGGTCTCTACTACTGCATAAAGTCTCTGATGGGGTGGAATGTCTGGGAGACAATTTGGAAGAGTTTGGAACTTCTATAAAGGTAAAGATATAACCTCTGGATATGCTTCTCAATACCCAGGCATCTGAGGTGATGGCCTCCCAAGCTTTGGGGTGGAGAGCAAGACAACCCCCAACTGCCTCCAGAGATCAGCAGTTAGGCAGTCCTTCAGGATCGCTGAAAGGGCCTGCCAGAAAAAGCTCCACAAAAGCCCTGAACTTGTTGACCACCTCTGCACTGCAGAAGTGCCCATTATGATCCCTCCCTGCCCTCAGGAGGAACCTTCCACAGGAGCGTCCTGCGAAGAGAACTGTGATTTGCTGAAGAAGAGTTACTTATCCTCTTTCAGATTCCTAGGAAAGGATCACTGGTGGATAGAAAAGCAATCTCCAATGACAGACAGTGTCTTCCCCTCTTGTTCACTCCTCAATGCATCTTTAACCTTGGGTCCAAACAAGGAGGACCCATCAAAAGGGGCACTGATGAAGGATGTTATGAAGCAGTCCGCAAAATTGCACAAACGCATCTAGGCATGGTGCCTCATTGCAAGCCCGTGAACCTGCCTCTCTGGATGCTCCAACAGCCGTGTTAGAGATGAATCTCACTGAAACATTGGTGATGGAAGTTAAAGTGGACAACTGAGTCTCCAGCTTCTTCAGGGCACATGGAGACTGCTGTGTCTTGAGGGTGCTTGACACTTCAGAAACAAGGTCTCGCTGAAGCCTTATCAAGTCTAAGTAGTTAAGAGCCCTTAAACTAAAGGTGGATGAGGCACAGGATCACTCTCTCCTAACCAATCTAGTGCTCGAGACTCCAAGTTCAAGATGAATTGAGGAGCTCTTCTCAGAAATCTTTTTGGTGGCTACCACCACCACCACAATGGCATAAACGGTTAGCTCCTTGTTTCAGTGAGCCCTATCTTTAGGGAGGGACAAGAAATGTGTATGGTTTCCTAAAAACAGGTTCTGCAATATCACAGTCCCTCCACATCCTCTGGGATACCAGGTCTATAGGGGCATCCAAAAGGGGAACCACCGAAGGCATGGATGAGCCTATGTCAATGGTATCCAGAAAAACTGACTCCATCTGAGAGGGGGCTTTGGTGGTCCAGCCCCCATGCTGGTGAAGCAGATCCAACAAATTGCCAAAGGAACCATCATCATACAGGGAACTGAGGGAATCCTCTCCTTCTACGAGGTCAGTATCCTCAGTGAGAGACTCCTCTATAGAATCCAAGTGCTTCCTCTTGCACTTTTTCTTCCCTGAAATCTTCCTCTCTGACAAGGCTGGAGAAAAGGGGAAGAGTTTAGTAGCTCTGCCAAGAGGGCAGTCTGGAAGCTAGTTGACACGGGCTGTCCAGGAGCAAGCTGACGACTAGCCACAGGAATAGATGAAATCTGGGAGATGGTACCAATTGGAGACATCTGGGAGGTGGTGCTGACTGGAAACATCTGACTCTTCCCGAGAAGAGAACATCCTCTCAACAATGTCAATGGCCAAGGCTGAAGAAGGCTTCTTGGATCCGAGAGTTCCAGAACCTGAAGGTACTGAAAAACAATCCTGAACCTAAGGGAGCAGTGCCTAGACCAGACATTGAGATCGGAACCGAGCTGTACTAACACTGAAGCTCCAAGAGGGAGTGACTATCCCAAAGCAAGAACCATTTATCCCAACCCAGACACTCTAGCCTCAATGCCATGGCTCCAAGGTCCTGCCGGCCCCAAACAAGTCAGTTTCGTTGGCAACCAAGGAACAGGATGGAGCCAAAGACTCCCAGGTTATTGGATGCAATCTGGAGGGTGGAAACTCAACTGGCCCTGAAGACCTCCTATCCAAAGAAGTCGAGGGAGGAAAACTGAAAGATGGAGCAAAGGGTCCTGGTGTCTGAACTGGACTTGAGGGAATAAACCCTAAATGCATCTGTGCCTGAAAAAAGGACCTTATCAGCTGTTCCATATCAGACTGTTTGATGCTGCCCACTGGCCTCGATGACCGGACAAGTGAGGTTACCAAGGATGGCTTCAAGGGTCTTTTGGAAGATGACCTCAGCATGTCAGATCCGAGTTGAGGAGGCTCTGAACCAGGGTGGAGACAGGGAGAACTCTGGTGATCAATAGGGAAGAGTGGGATGCTGTTGTTTTCTATGCTTAAGGCGATTGGATCCAAGGTGTCAAAACTCAAGATGGTGCCAATGTTGCTGGGGAAGCCGAAAGTCAAGCGACCTTCAGACCCAGAGAACCCAAGGTAGTCATCCCAAAGGTGGAGGCTGAAGGTGACCTCTTGTGCTCCATCTCGGAATGCCTGGAGTCTTGTGGCCGAGGCTTCTCTGACCAGTCTTGGGATCCAGATGAGAAGCCCTGGGAGCAGACACAGAAGTGGAAGAGCTAGAGGGCAAAAGCCCCTCTAACACAAGCTTGACGTTGTGCACATTGATAGCACACAAGCCAAAGCTATCACAGAGGGAGCAACTGAAGTCCAAGTGCTCCAGACCCTAGACACACTTAAGGTGTGCATTCTGGGAGGGAAATTTGTGCCCACAGGAGATGCACTTTTTAAAGCCCTTATCCATCCTACCACACACACAAACACACGCACACACACGGGAGAAACAGAACAGTAAAAGTTAATGGGAAAAATGGCAGGAAGAGTAAAGAGAGAAAATATCTAAGCTAACAGCCCTAACAGAAAAAGGCTAACCACTACTCTAAGGGGTAAAGGGAAGGAAAATCTCACAAATCCTGCCCAAACCACCTCAATAAACTCGAAGCACCAAGCAGAGCCAATGACCAAGCTGCAGACACAAATGGCAGTAAACTAGATCTGGGGAGATGATGGAGGAGTGCAGAGTTATGGAAAAGGGAGGCAGAGCCACAAACGGGCTGAAGTCTTTTGAATCAACCAGTGTCAGATCTGAAGTTCCACAGGCTTAACGAGATGGAGCAGACAACATCGGATATAAAGTTATTCCACTTAAAGGAAAACAACGGGATATCAAATCAAATATCTCTACCTGATGTCTCCCTAAAATCCTGTTATGTGATACAGCCTCAAAAAACATAACCGCAGCTTTAAAAAAAACCCCACTATTCTCTTTTACTGCTTAGGCTTCATACTTTTCCGTACTGTTTGACTTTCAGTTTTAAAACCAAGATGAAAACTGTCTAGTCGTCTCTTAAATAATGATGTCACATCTGCCATAGCTCTTGCTGAAGATCCTGGGAGGTTTCCTCCCCCAAAGTGACATAAACACTGCCTTATTTGCATGCTGTACAGAATCACTGTGATCCTCCCACATTGTGATGTCAACACTACCTTTCCCAGCCCACTGTTAACCTAATAAATGGACCAGGTGCTGTGTGGAACTCCTTTTCTGTGTTAGCAAATCTGGTTGACTCTACTCATGTGAAGCACTTCTTCACCAGCGTTTTGCTACTTCATAAGTAAGGTAAGTCTTATTACTTCTTAATAGTGTATCCTAAATGTAATTTGTCCCTGTTTCTATGCCTCCCTAGCCCTGATATTGTGTCCTTCCAAGTTTTTAATTGCACATTAGTGGAGTTAATCTTTTTCTGTTTGGAAGGGTGCCACATGCTTCCCTTTCACAGCTGCAATTTTAGCTTAGCCTACTTATTTTAGTTTTGATCCAGGGTTTATATTTCTCCAGTTATGTTTAATGCTGGCGTCTTTTGTATTCTTGAGTCGGCCTGTGTTTCTGTGCTTGCTGCCTTCGGGTTTCCTTCTGAAGTAAGTGTATTGCTGCTTGTAGTAATTGTATTACTGTCTAGTGTTTTTAGTTGCTTGCTGGTGTTTTTTAAAAACTATGCTGTATTTGTAGCTATATTTGGTTTTCTTTCGTTGATGCCTTGTGCTTCGCGATTGTGGTTGCTGGTGTGTTTTTCTTAAAAACCTTGCTGTATTTGGTTTTCTTTAGTTTGTTGATGACTCGTGCTTAGCGATTGCATGCTGCAGATGTTTTGTAATGTTTTCGGCTGTTTGTTTCTGTTGTTGAGCTTCGCGTTTCGGTCTTGTCATGTTTTTTATTTATTTTTTTTAATATTAGTAATCCGTTTTATTGGTTATGCTGCTGGGCTTGCTCCGTTTTATTTGTTATGCTACTGTGCTTGCTCCGTTTTAGTGTGTGTGCCATCAAACCTGCTACCTGCTTGAAACTTTGCCACAGCTGAATAATACCTTTTTTCCCCCGTTAGCTGGGTAATGAAATTATTTTAATGTGGACGCTGGAGCCATTAGGCATAAAACTTATTTATTGAGTAATTCTGCAGCCTGTAAACATACTTATGAATAGTCAGCAAGAGAGTGGTAGTAGTCCAGGGGTGGTTTCTTCAGCTACACTTGTTTCATGCAACTAGGCTAAGTGCATTTCTGGGTTCCCATGTAAGATTATTATAGCAGGTAAATATACAGTGATGTAGGCAATATAGAGGTTCAACATTTTGTCCATCAGTATGTGTCCATAGTTTAGAAGTAGCCTCAGACACTTCACAATGCTCAGTTACACATAGAGCGCAGGTTCTTGTAAGATTAATGTCACGGTTGCTATCATATTCTTTGAGCCTGCGTGTTGTTTTGTTTTTAAATTAATGAAAAACGAAGATAGATGGGAAAGGAAATGAGGAATTTTGCTGCTTGTACAAGCACAGCAGCTTAGTCATTGTAAAGCTGCTAAGCAGCATGCCTCGAGTGAGGGTTGCTGCCAATTCCTATTGAAATAATGGAATCAGCATGGCATATATTTTTTTTGACTTAGTATTTTGTCTACCAAACTTTATAACAATTTCTTTAGTCTACAAAGTGATATTCTGCCTGTTAATATAACATTTTGTGAGTGCGTATAGCACAAAGCCACTGAAGCAAAGTCTGATAAAATCTCTAAGGCTGGTAAGCTTTTCTGATTTCAGTTTTCTGGTAGTGAAGTACATGCCTTGCAACCATTTTGTTTTTGTGGCCGGGGAGAGCACTATCATGGTAGGGGCTCTGAGTGAGAAGAAATAAAATAGGAGGAGGAACTTGCTAAAAAATACAGGTAACCTATGTAGTGCCTTCAGCTGGAGGCCTTCTAATGTCCATAGGATACAGCAAGGGGCAAGTGTGTGTGTGTGTGTGTGTGTGTGTGTGTGTGTGTGTGTGTGTGTGTGTGTGTGTGTGTGTGTGAATGCAAGCAAGTGGCAAGTGTGTGTGTGTGTGTGTGTGTGTGTGTGTGTGTATGTGACCTAAAAGCAAGGGGCAAGTGTGTGTGTGACCACAAGCAAGGGGACAATTGTGTGTGTGACAAGCGCAAGCAAGGCAATTGTGTGTGTGACACCGCAAGCAAGGGCAATTGTGTGTGTGTGTTTGACCAAGCAAGGGGGCAATTGTGTGTGTGTGAGACTGAAAGCAAGGCGGCAATTGTGTGTGTGCGAGACTGAAAGCAAGGGGGCAATTGTGTGTGTGTGAGACTGAAAGCAAGGGGGCAATTGTGTGTGAGAGACTGAAAGCAATGGGGCAATTGTGTGTGTGAGACTGCAAACAAGGGGCAAATGTGTGAGACTGCAAGCAAGGGGGCAAGTGTGTGTGTGAGACTGCAAGCAAGGGGGCAAGTGTGAGTGAGACTGCAAGCAAGGGGGCAAGTGTGTGTACGAGACTGCAAGCAAGGGGGCAAGTGTGTGTGTGAGACTGAAAACAAGGGGGCAAATGTGTGTGAGCCTGCAAGCAAGGGCCAAGTGTGTGTGTGTGACTGCAAGCAAGGGCCAAGAGTGTGTGTGTGTGTGTGTGTGCAAGCAAGGGCCAAGAGTGTGTGTGTGTGTGTGTGTGACTACAAGCAAGGGGGAAATTTTGCCTCTTTCAAGATTTCTTGTGCTGTGAAGTTCATAGATACAACTGACTGAGTAGATTTTACAGGGAGCTGAGAGATGCAGGGCTGCAAAACTTATTAGTGCTGCTTATGTCTGCTTGCTTTGCTAATATCACAACAGGTTGTTTGCTTTTGAAGGTTGTGGTTTCTACTCACATAGATGCATTTGTGAAACTGTACTGTGTTGCAAATGGGGTGGATGATGCACTCCTTTCTGGTGAAGAAGATTGTCATCCATTCCCTTCTGCAGTATTACCAGCTTATTGTTCTTGTGTAAGATAAGTAAATTATTCAAAAAGGGCAACTATGACATTATTTGTTGATGACATGACTTATCTAATTTTTGGCTATCAGCAACCGCTTCATTAGTTACAGATCGCTTTAATGTGGAATTATTTACAGGATGTTTACTGCTTCAGAAATTGTGCGTATGTACTGATACTGGTGGACTGTAGAAGTCTGACTACACTTGTGATGGAAATATTCAGAATTGGGCAGTATTGTCATTATTGGTGCATGCATTTTGTTGCACTGTTTTCAGGAAAAATGTTTGAAACAGTAAATATAAAACACCCACTAAAACTGGACTGCATTGTACAAGGAATATAATTATATACAATCAGGAAGGTGTATTCAACAACATGTGCATTTCTCGTGTGCAAAGGGTCTGAGAATTTTAAAATATCACTAACCGAAAGTGAAACTTAGACTGCCACTGGCTACATGTGTTATCTTTGAATGTCTGTTTCAGTGCTGTTGCAATGTCCAGATTCTGACTGCAAGCAAAGTCGAAGTGTGTGTGTGTGTCCGTGTGTGTCCGCAAGGGGGCAAGTGTGTGTGTGTGTGTGTGACTGCAAGCAAGGGGGCAAGAGTGTGTGACTGCAAGCAAGGGGGCAAGAGTGCTCATAGAAAACAGGCTTGTTAGATTTTATGAATATTAGTCTGAAATTAATTATGTTGTAAATATGCTGAAAGAAAAGGCTTGCTTAAATGCAGAAACAGAGTTTAGTAATATGTGATCAGCAGTCATAATAAAATGACCATGGCTTGGAAAAGGAATCTGCTGAATGGACATTTTTCCCTTACAGACTTAAAGACAGGATGTATGCAAGAGCAAAAATGCAAAATCTGCTTTTAAAGAACACTGACATGTTTTTCTGCATATAAAAGATGGACACAATATGTTTCCTAAAATAACAGGATGGACACAATATGTTTCCTAAAACAACAGGATATGTTTATGACACTGTGACAATGTGTTTTCTCAAAAATATGTTTTTCTACATGGACATCAGGACAATGTTACAGGATATTCACACTGTCAGAAAAGCTGGTCTCTTACAAGACATTGTTAAACAAGGAAGCTTAGTATTGTTTCTACAGGATAAGCAATTCTCCAAAATAGAATACAGAACAACGTGTTTCCTCAAAAATATGTTTATGCATGACTAAAAAGTGTATATAAAGAGCTGTATAAATCCAGTTATGTTAGAGGTATGGTAGGGACACAAGTCCTAAGGTAAATGTTATATCTCTCACATCATCTGTACTATATGAGAAGTAAAGTTGGAACAGTACTTTTAAGCTGCAACGTTTGTCCAGTTTGATTTATTATAAAAGTTATTGGTTACTGCTCTTAAAGACAAGTGCTGCAAAGTATATTCTCTCATCAGTGTATATTCTGCAAGTTTCTGTATGCAACAGACTGTGAATGCAAATATAACCAGACTTTGAATTTTAGCAGAATCCAGCCAGCAAGACTGAGTGTCTTAAGAACACTTCAGATCCATCCCACAGCAAGAAGCAGCAAGCAGTAAGCAGAGAGAGATCAAAATATTTTTTCAATGGCGAGGCAGCTGAGTGACTAGCTCCATATAATTTTTTCAATGGCAAGCTAGCCTGCATTTGAACCTACAATCTGCATTCAAACACAGGAGGAGTGATGGTAAGCCCTGCAGAGGGTCACTTCAGTCAAATTGCAGTAACTAACATTTATGCGTATGTGTAAATCCTAAACAGAAGTATTCCAGTTTATGCAGCTTGCAGTAGTAAAGTTTTTTAGATGTCTACAATCCGGAGTGAGACTAGTTCAAGAAATTCGCAGTGCCATAAATTCTTCAAGAAAAGGGGGATATCCACTAGCCCAATAGTTCACTGCCTGTTGTGCTTTCCCAGCTTCTCAAGTGACTTTGAAAAATTTCCAGCCATCTGCAACAACAGCCTGATCACCTGTTTTCTTGCTCACTGGTAAGACTTTTTTCTACGTCACATTTTTTAGTATGGTTGCTATTCGACAGTTTGGATATTAGACAGTCTGGATATTAGACAGTATGAATATTTTCATGCATAATTTAAGCAAATGTAAAACATTGCAATGTTGGTATACACAGCACATTAGTAAATGTAAAACCTTATTAGGGCAGGTTGATAGTAAGGCATTATGCAAATGTATTACAATATTTGACTGGTATCTCAAAGAAAACCATGTGAAAAATGACAAATGTTTATTGTGTGCTTCAACAAAAACTGCATTTTATGTATTATGCCATAAAATAATATTGCATTATATTGCTAGAAAAAGGGTAAAGTGTTTCCATTACATTCTGATGTTGAACAGTTATGTCCTGTCACCACATGTGAGTCAAATCAGTTACCGATAGAACCCCTAGTACATTTTGTTACAAAGGAATGTAGTAAACTTCTAAAAGACAGACACAATGAGTTCAGGAAGCTTAGACAAGTTATACACACATCTTTTCAAAAGTGCATAGGAGTTTCAAATTCAGCAGAACAGCTTACTAAAGAATGTCAGAAAGACCATACAACATTCCAGGAAATTCAACAGCAGTTGCAGAATAAAGGAAATAAATTAGCTGAACTGACAAAGACTGGGAACTTCCTGCATACACAGCTAATCTGTGCAAAAGAAATTATAATATGTTTATGTTTTGAAAATGGTTAAATATACATGGTAGGATGGTAGGATCTGATGTCTGGACAAATCATTCTTAAATGTTTTACTTTCATTAAGTTAAAGCAAGACATCTATCAGTACTACAGTAAAGTAAAGCATATGAATGCCATTCTTAGCACAGTCAAAAGGTAAACAAAACTGTACTAGTGTATAAAAATTAAATGAAAATAGTTAATAAGAATAAAGATTTAAAGTCACAAGACTGACATGCTTGTATAAAGATATACAGATACAAAACAGACATGCATGTATGTTCTTTTCATCTGGAGTACATCTGTTACAATACACAAGAATAACAGGCAGGCAACAGCAAATATAAATAATATAAATATAAATGTGTTGTTTAAACTAATATCTATTTTGTTTTTTACAATTTGTTTATAATTATATAGTAACACCAAACAGTTCACGTTCTGAATTTTAAAAAGAAAATCACAGATGGTATTATTCAAACAGTTTTTGTAAAATTAATGGCAGGATGTAGTATAAATGCATAGTTATGCAAATCACAATCACATTAAAGGAAAAATGCTAAAAGAATTAACTATAGTTTACAGAGTATGAAATGTGAGTTCAGACCTTCCTAGACTGAATGAATAGTTACAGGAAATGCTGGAAAGATAAGATAAACAACAAGACTGATTGTCAGATAAGTAGCTTGAGTTTTTCTAAAGCATCATTGTTATTAAAACATAATTGTTAAAATGTTTACATGCAACACTATTTGGTAATTGTAATAAAATGCCACAATTTTGCATAGATGTCACTGATAATCTGTTTGCAAGTAAATGTTAAAAGGACAAAAAAACCTCAGTTGCATCAAGTACAGCCAGCAAATGGGCTATAGTATATATATACAGTTCAAATCAATTGTGCAGGAGGGTGTAAATACCTACTAGAGGTAATATACAGTGAAAGCTTTATTTAGTAACCTAATAAAATAAACGTATAACCAATGTGTTGGGCTGACATACATTCTATTCTCACAGCATAAAGCAGATAAACAATAGTGCAACACTACAGGGGGAGGGGCACTTTCTTAGTTTTACACTGACTGTATAAGCAGTACTGCACAAGGGTCTGAAATAAAGCTACAGAAAAAATAAACAAGGGTCTGAAATAAAGCTACAGAAAAAATAAACAACAAGGGTCTGAAATAAAGCTACAGGAAAAAATATCTCATTCCTTCTTGACAATACTCTTTTAGGGAGAGGAAAGAACAGGTATTAGTGTATTAGAAATACTGGTAAACTGGATTAAACATGACAGGATAAAATATTTTACAAGTTGTTAATAGTTATCATAATGGTTATTATTGTATTGTTTAGAATTAAATTATATTTAAAGCCTGTTAAACTGTAAAGCTATACAAGAGATGGTTTAAAAAACAAGAGATGATTTAAAATTGCTTTATTAAAGCTATACAAGAGAGAATAAAGATATGCAAAATGCATAAATGTTTCTAATAGCAAGAATGGTCACTATTTTTAGTATGTTTTTGGCAAAACAATGTTGGTATAAAAAGCATGAATATTTTAATTGCTGAGTATGTAGTTTAAAATAACAAGACATATGCATATGGTATCAATTCCACTAGATATTTCTAAAGAGACAAAAATTTCCAAGATTTTGCTTAATATTAATGTTATTAAATTTGTAAGATTAGACTAAATGCACTTTACAGTCTTTGTATGTACAAATGCAGAAGAATTCAGTACAAATGATGGTCTTTGTATGTACAAATGCAGAAAAATTCAGAACAAATGAAATTAATGTCTAGTAATGAATATGTGTGAAAAAAAACATATTTAAAGAAAACAATGGGTCCAGGGTACCTACTAGATTGAAATGCATGAACAGCAAACAGTCTGTGTAAATACATACTGTACAGGATACATCGTAATAAGTTCAAAAGTAATTTGTCAAGTTGTAATATCACTGGTTTTACCCCAGTAAAATAATTGTTTTGAAATATTTATTATCTAAGCCCAGTTCAGTATTTTACCAAGATGTTAATGAG
This sequence comes from Protopterus annectens, assembly GCF_019279795.1. NCBI lineage: Eukaryota > Metazoa > Chordata > Ceratodontiformes > Protopteridae > Protopterus > Protopterus annectens. The sequence goes on along the minus strand of NC_056741.1, from coordinate 1,118,826,114 downwards.
CAGTTCAAAGACATGACCACAATGTTATGGTTAAAATGACATTGAAATTGTGTGTTTTCAGCAGTGTATAAATGCTTGCAGTAGCACATGGTTCTAATCTCTTACAGTTAATTCAACAGTTGCAAAGAGTTAATGAAACAGTTCTAAGTCATAAATGAAATTCTATGATTGCAAAAGAATGAATAAATTGATCAAGTTAAACTAAAGCAGACACAGCTCATAACTGATAAAATATTTTCACAGAATGGTCTGCAAAAGAAAAAGTTTTAAATACATTCAGTTTTGTAGTAATACTTAATATCATTGTATTAACTATGTAAAATTGCATTTTGATTTGTTGTATCAAACTAAAGGTTTGTTTCTTGTGTTTTCTATATAAAATGTTTTGAGTATGTTTAAAAACAGAGGGAATTGTTAGATTTTATGAATATTAGTCTGAAATTAATTATGTTGTAAATATGCTGAAAGAAAAGGCTTGCTTAAATGCAGAAACAGAGTTTAGTAATATGTGATCAGCTGTCATACTAAATGACCATGGCTTGGAAAAGGAATCTGCTGAATGGACATTTTTCCCTTACAGACTTAAAGACAGGATGTATGCAAGAGCAAAAATGCAAAATCTGCTTTTAAAGAACACTGACATGTTTTTCTGCATATAAAAGATGGACACAATATGTTTCCTAAAATAACAGGATGGACACAATATGTTTCCTAAAACAACAGGATATGTTTATGACACTGTGACAATGTGTTTTCTCAAAAATATGTTTTTCTACATGGACATCAGGACACTGTTACAGGATATTCACACTGTCAGAAAAGCTGGTCTCTTACAAGACATTGTTAAACAAGGAAGCTTAGTATTGTTTCTAAGCAATTCTCCAAAATAGAATACAGAACAATGTGTTTCCTCAAAAATATGTTTATGCATGACTAAAAAGTGTATATAAAGAGCTGTATAAATCCAGTTATGTTAGAGGTATGGTAGGGACACAAGTCCTAAGGTAAATGTTATATCTCTCACATCATCTGTACTATATGAGAAGTAAAGTTGGAACAGTACTTTTAAGCTGCAACGTTTGTCCAATTTGATTTATTATAAAAGTTATTGGTTACTGCTCTTAAAGACAAGTGCTGCAAAGTATATTCTCTCATCAGTGTATATTCTGCAAGTTTCTGTATGCAACAGACTGTGAATGCAAATATAACCAGACTTTGAATTTTAGCAGAATCCAGCCAGCAAGACTGAGTGTCTTAAGTACACTTCAAATCTATCACACCAAGCAAGCAAGTAAGAGCAAAAAATAAAGGCTTAATGACTCCCTCTGTTGGGCTGCAGGAACTTCTTGCCTGGAAGCCCCTCTCGGGGAAAACTTTCTCTTTTTCACCTAAATTGGACTCATATAACCCAAGACAAGTGGGTTCTGGATGTGGTTTCAAGAGGTTACATATTCCATTTTCATACCCTACCAAGACCAAGCGGATGGCCGGATCTACCAAAACATCAGTGGTTAGAGGCCTTAAACCAGGTGGAAGCCCTCTTGGCTATGAAAGCCGTAGAAATGGTTCCACTTTCAGACATGGGACAAGGTTTTTACTCACGGCTCTTTCTAGTTCCCAGAAAGCAAAATTCATGGAGACCCATTCTGGATCTGTCAGTCTTGAACACTTTTCTCGAGATACCAAAATTCAAGATGCTTACTCTACAGCAGCTACTTCCAATGCTGACCAAAAATGCATGGATGGTAACTTTGGATTTAAAGGAGGCTTATTTACACATTCTCATCAGGCAGGAGTACAGAAAATACCTCAGGTTCAAGGCCGGATCGAGGCACTATCAATTCTCTGCGCTGCCCTTTGGATTGTCTACTGTGCCCAGGGTCTTCACCAAATGCCTGGCTCCAGTAGTAGCTTATTGCAGACTCAAGGGAATTCAAATTTACCCTTATCTGGACGACTTGTCTTATTCAGGCAGACAGCAAGGATGTCTTACTCCAGCATCTAGAATTTGTTCAGAAACTTCTCAAGTTCCTGGGATTCACTGTAAACATAAAAAAATCAAATTTGACACCCTCGCAACAGATAACTTTTCTGGGTGCTCTTCTAAACACAACAACCCAGATGGCATTTCTGACATACGAAAAACAATTACAGCTGGCTTCAACTTTCAAAACCTTGGCATCATTAACTCTGCTATCTGCAAGGAAATTCCTGCAGTCTTTGGGTTACATGGCCTCCTGCATCCTTCTCGTACCATATGCAAGACTACATATGAGGAAAATACAGTGGTACCTAAAAAGTGTATGGTCTCAGCATTGCCACAGTTTAGACATTCAGATCACCGTCCTGCCTTGTCTTCAAAAGGAATTCCTTTGGTGGTCCAAGGCATGTACTCAAAACAAAGGGAAAGCCTTCAGTCTGCCACCAGCCAGTCAGATACTACCCACGGACGCCTCAGATTATGCATGGGGAGCCCATTTGCAGGGCAACTGTCTGCAGGGCCTTTGGACAAAGGATCAGAAGCACCTGCATATCAATTTAAAGGAAATGTTAGCCGTTCAGAATGCTCTATTGGCCTTCAGGAATCTTCTACAACCAGGACAACTACTGATACGGACAGACAACACCACTGTTATGTGGTACATAAACAAGCAAGGGGGATCACATTCCTATCCCCTTTGCCGACTAGCCATGAATCTATGGAACAAAGCTCTAGCTTACAAACTGGACCTTCAAGCTCAGTTTCTACCAGGAAAGCAAAACATCCTGGCAGACAGTCTGAGCAGAAACCTGTCAGACCCACACGAATGGATTCTGGACACTGAAATATTCAAGATGATTACAGCAGTCTGGGGATGTCCTCACATAGACCTCTTTGCATCCCACCTCAATCATCAACTACAGATTTTTTGCACAAGGACATTCCACGAACTAGCTTGGAAAGTGGATGCACTATCATTCAGTTGGAGAAACCTCTTGGGGTATGCCTTCCCACCTCTACCGCTTCTTCCATGGGTGTTATTAAAGATCAACCAGGACAAGCCCAAGATGATAATTTTACTGGCCCCAAATTGGCCTTGACAGTTTTGGTACCCAACACTGAAAAACCTTTCTCTGGAGCCCCCTTGGGTTTTACCTCAGACTCCGAACCTTCTGTCCCAACACCAGGGTCAAGTTCTACACTCCCATGTCAAAACTCTCAGCCTGGCTGCCTGGTTAATCCAGGGTCTATGATTCATTCTCTCTTACCCAAGCAGGTTATGGATGTCATTTTAGAAGCCAGATGTCCTAGCACTAGAAAATCTTATGCTGGAAAATGGAAAAGATTTTGCACCTGGATGCAGGCTCAGGATTTGGATCCTCTTATTCCTAACATTCCTCTGATTTTACTTTACCTGTCAGACCTTTTACATAAGGGTCTCTCTTTTTCTTCCATAAAGATACATGCCTCTGCTATTTCTGCTCATTACAATACAGACCCTCCAATCTTTACCCACTAGCTCATGAGACAGTTTCTCAGAGGAGCTAAGAACTTAAGGCCTCCTAGATCTCCACCCATTCCTGCCTGGGATCTCAACTATGTTTTGGAAAAACTCACCTTACCTCCCTTTGAGCCTGCTGCCACATCTGACATCAAGTTTTATCTTGGAAGACAGCCATCCTGTTAGCTCTGACCTCTGCCAGGAGAGTTTCGGAGTTGCAAGCTCTCATGGCTGTGGAACCTTATATTATTTTTCATCAAGACAGGGTGTCTTTAAGGACTAATCCTACCTTCATGCCTAAGGTGGTTTCCAAAGTGGCTTTAAATCAAACTATTCACCTGCCAACTTTTTTCCCCAGTCCTCAAAATAGGGGGGAAAGGATCTTGCATTCCTTGGATGTACACAGACAACTACGTTTTTACCTGGACAGAACCAAGGACATCAGGAAATCAGAGCAATTGTTTGTTTCTTATGCTTCAAGTTCCCAAGGTAAAGCCAGTTCAAAACAGACCATTTCTAAATGGATTGCTCATGGAATCAGATTTTGTTATTCACACCATGGAAAGCAAACCCAGGGAGTATAAGGACTCACTCTACCAGAGCTGCTGCAACTTCAGCTGCCTTCCTCAGGGGAGTTCCTACCAAAGACATTTTGGAAGCTGCAACTTGGAGTTCAGTGCATAATTTTTCTAAGCACTACAATCTACCTCTATACTCTAAGTCTAGGGCAGGCTTTGCTTCTGCAGTCTTGCAGGGCCTTTTAGCCACCCCCTCTACTTTATGACCACCTATCTTTTATTCTGCTTTGGGATTCAACCCTGCAGTCATGACTGCAACAGTGAAACATGATGAACATAGTACAGTTGTGTACACTTACCATAAATGTAAATGTTCGAGTGTCTTCACTGTTGCAGTCTGGGTTACCCTCCCTCCTGTCCCCTCTTATTTTTTCTTTTGTGTGGTTCCCTTCTTCACCCTTCTTCTGAGGTGTATTTGCAAAGGGTATGGGATTTTACTCATTTTGGAACACCTGACATCTGGGGCAAGAAAAACTGGAGAACATGGCGTCGGCTGCCATCTTTGTACTCCTGGCGCTCTGATGTCAGGGAGCATGGCTGAGCAGCCGACGCCGGACACAGACTTTGGGATTCTGGCCGACCTAGGACTGCCTGCCGGCAAGGAAGAACCCTACAGTCATGACTGCAACAGTGAAGACACTCTAACATCTACATTTATGGTAAGAGTACACAACTGTACTTTTATAGTGTATCATTTGTTAGTTATTTAAACAAGAAGGGAAAATACGTGGCAGATTGATGCTTTGAAAAGCAGGGATTATTGCCAGTGCTATGTAGCTTGGTTTTAAATTTGACAGGAGTAGTGCAACAAAAAAAGTCTCCCACTGTAAGGAGGAAAAGGCTGACAAGTAAACAGTACATTACTCTGGTCACCTGCTGTGACGAGCTGTCAATCACATGCAGATAATGGTTCAAATTACCCTTGGCTCTCTGACAGCTAGGGAAGGTAGGTGTGAAGTGGGAGGGGAGATTCCTTGAAGAGCTAGATTTCAGCCTTCACAAAAGAAAGCAATTTAGCATTTATAAGGTGAAAGAGCTAGAAAATGCACTTTTCAGTTCTGTTCTGTAGCATTTGCACTGTTTTTGTTTCAAGTGGTCATTGAAAAAGGATAACAATTTAACCAAAAGTAGGGGATTGTAAGACTGCAGTGAATGCCTGTTAAGTCAATGAAGTCACAGCAACTTAAGGCAAAATGTGGCAGATCTGATGCAATTTTTTGGAGACAAATAATGCATTCTGGGATACTTAGAGGCAGAGTAAACAGTCTGAATTTTTTCAATATGCCAGACCCCATGTGGTCAGAGTCAGAAATTGCATCTAAAAATATCTAAAAAGCTCAAAATAGTCTCAGAGTGCTGTTAAAATGTAGGAAACATCAAACCATGATGAAATTAATATGTTTTTTGAGTCTGAGGGCGCGGTTGTCCTTTAACTCTTGCCCTTTTCCCCTCCCAAATAATTTCCTTCAACTCCTTATTAACTGCTGTCCACAACTTCTTCTCTGTTTAATAAAAATATGCCTATTCCATATAGAAAACTAAAGGGATTAAAAACATTTTCACTGTTTGCATCTTGGTATACACAAATCAACGGCTTCCAGTTTTCTCAGTTTTGTATTATCTTTTGTCAAGTCTCGTCCCATATATCCTTAGCTGCCATAACAGAATCCTTTTTAATTCCTACACCTAAATACTTCATCATCTCATATCCCCAATAAATATGAGTATTACTGAACCAATTCATGTATGGGTACATAATTTACCACTGTAGCCTTTATTTTATGTTTATTAATTTTACAACCTGAAAACTGTTTCAAAATGTTCCACACCAAAATGTACTTTTATAATTTACAAGAACAATCTGTAAAAAAAAAAAAAAAAAAAAGTTAATTTTCATGATTACCATACCATTTATAACACTGAATTCATTAATCTAATTTGTTTGTCAATGGCTCCATAGATAAAGCAAATAAAGGGGAAAGAGGACACGCCTGACTTGTTCCTCATAAAAACTTGTCAGAAAGGCATACTAGCACCATAATTCTTGTCTCTGAACCCTCATATATCCCCCCCCCCTAATTAACCCTATTACATCCATCATGGAATACAAATGCTACTACTACCCCACTCACAAAATGCAGGATAACTATCAAGCACTCTCTCTGCATCTAAATGGTCAGCAATACTGACCATGATTTTTTTTTTTTTGTACATTCTGCTTCCCTCTGGATCATCACTGTTGCATTAATGCTATCAAATTTTTATTTTATTTTACATTTAACTGGGAATGTCCGACTGGATATAGATCCATTTTCAGCGGAGGCCCAGGGAGAAAAAAATGTTTTGACTACTCTCCACAAAACCAGACTGATTCATATCTATTAATTTTGCCATTACCTTTGCCACTCTCCTAGTCTTTATAGACACTTTATAATCATGGCTTAAAAATGAAACAGCTCTATTTGAAACTGGCCTGAAGGGTTTTTACCCTCGGTTAATACAGCCATCAATAGCTTTCTTTCAAGTTGATGTAACGCCTCCTTCCATTTTAATACTATTAAATGAAATCTTCCAGATTTCCATCTCTTTCTTCCCTCCCAACTTCCAAACTTAAACAGAAATACTGTCTGTTCCTTGGGACATCCCTGTTTACTGCCTATACGTCACCATTTTTTGTTCATCTCCTACTTAGCCAATTGTTGAACCCAATTATTTTCTTCAACTTTAGGCATCATTCCCAGTGAAGGGAGGATACTACTCAGAACCAGAGCCTTATTCTTGACTGAGGCTTACATTGCAAGCTCCAGAATGCCATTATGCTGTTCCTTCAAAGGTCATGTTTTCCACACAGACTACTAACATGGCATAGTCATATTTATTTTACGTTTGTTTACTGGGAAAGTCCAACTGGGCAGTACCCGTTTTCAGAGGCGGCTCGGGGAGGAAAGCTCCACATAGTGACCTTACAAAAACATAAATGAAACATTTCATAAAGAACACAGACATGTGACATCTTGATACAATAGTGAATTACATAGCAGGGACTCAAATTACAGTACTTACAAACAAAATGGTATAGAGATAGAATTAGCTGAATTTGTAACCAGTTACAGTGGAATTGTTGTACAAAATATAATGAGCATCAAGTCCAGTGTTACTTTGTGCGCTCTACTGCTTGCATTTGGTTGAAGGGTGTTGAAGTAATTATAGACAGCTTTAGTAGTTAGTGATGACAACAGAAGGAGAGATTATGTTAAGTCTCTTGTAGTGACATTACATAACATCGGATGCTAGAGAGCTAAGAAAGAGGAGAAAGAAGGGGATGGTACAGATAAGTAGTAGCTGTTAGTAAAGATGGTTAGTCAGTATAAAATATGGTACTAAGTAGTTGATTAGGGAATTGATATATGGTAATATACTTTGGTAGGAAACAGAAAAAGAGGTTGGCATAGTAACGACTTACTGAGAATGTTTGAGTTTAGGGAGGAGATTAGCTGTTCAGAATTAACCTGGACTATTGCATAAGCAGATCCATGAATCTGATAAATAGTTTTTAAGCAATCTTTTGAACGGAGTTAAATTACTAGTTGTTTTAATAGGGTGAGGAAGTGAATTCCAGTTTTTGGACACATGGCATGAGTGTAGAGAGTTTCCTGCTGTGTTTGTAGTTTTGGTAAATTGCAATAGTGATTTATTTGTTGAACGAAGTATGGGCCCATTGGACTAAGGCTGTATTAAGTTTAAGAATCCAGGAGTTTTCTCAGGCTGGCAAAATAGTCTGTGAGCCATAATTAGATGGTTATATGTCAGAAGATTTTTTAGGGCAAGGCAGTGGCGTGTCCTATATGCAGAATTTGTGACAAATATTGCTGTTTTATTATAGCATATCTCTAGTTTAAGGTCAGCCTATTTAAGTCTGGTAAATATTAGTGAGGCATAGAGGAGGGTTGACAGGAGGCGAGTTCTGGCAATGGCAACTCGGGAACGGTCTGTTAAAAGTTTTTTGTTTCTATAGAGTCCCCATTTCTTGTGTGCTTTTTTGATTGTTTGAGAAATATGTATGTCTAATCTCAACTTATTATCAAATGTAACTCCTAGCAGTTTAGTTTGTTGTTTGGGAGAAATTTTTGTATTGCCAATAGCTGTGGTATGCAAGGTGGGAAGGGGATCTATGGGTTTATTGGATAGAAGATCATAAGCTAGTTTTGTTGGGGTTAAGAATAAGTTGTGAGTCAGACAACCATGATTCAATTTAGGTGAAGGACTTTTGTGTTTTATCATGAAGCTGTCGGATGGTTGATGCTGCGCATAATAAGGGTGGAATCATCTGCGTATTGCATTACAGAGGCTAGTGGGGTTGAAGTCCTAAGGTCGTTGGTAAATATACTGGAGAAGTAGTCCAAGAATGGAACCTTGTGGGACACAGTGTAACTGGGAATAAGGGAGAGAGGCCATGCAACCTTTTCATTGCCTGTAATCGGACTGTTAGATAACTTTGGAACCAGGAAAGGGCAGACGGGCTAAGATTTAGCTTTTTGAGGACAGATAGTAGCTTATAGTGAGAAACAGTGTTAAATGCCTTGGACATATATAGAAAGACTGCTGAGACTACATTTCCTTTATTTCTGAACTGTTTAATGGTTTTGGTAAAGCTGAGAAGTGCAGTAGTTCTATGGTGGGTTCTGAGACCGTGCTGGGTAGTTGTCAGCAAATTACTGGTTGTGAGATAGGTTAGAAGTTGGAAACGTATACACCCTTCTAGGAGTTTAGATAGTGGGGATAGTATAGCAATGGGTCTATAGTTTGAGAGTTGAATTGATTGTCTGCCTTTGTGTAGGGGGATTATATGAGAAATTTTCTGTATATATGGGATATGTAGTTCAATGATAGATCAATTGATCAATATTGATATGGGGAAAGAGATGCAGTCTGCTGCAATTTTCAGAAACTTGGCTGGTAGGTTGTCAGCTGCTAAAGTGGTAGGTTTACATTTTTTTGGAGTTTTTCAATAGTTATAGTAGAGATAGGTTGGAATGAGAAGGTGTCAAAGTTGCTATTGTATGAGGTAGGAGATTGTGCCTGATAGTTCTGAATATTTTTGGTTAGAGACTGGATACTTTCAGTAAAATACTTGTTGAAATTTTCAGCAATGCAGTGCTGTTTGGTATATTCGGAGTGGGGGCTTTGGCTTTTCCAGGGTGGAGGATTTTTTTTGATTGTGGTCCAGACTTTTTGTGGATTTCTTTGGTGTGGCAATTGTATATTGGTGTAATAATTTATTTTGTCTCTTTTGATTTGATTTTTAACCTTGTTCCTGATTTGTTGATATGCTACGCAATTAGGTTGTGTTTTGCTGGAATGCCAAATGGCCCAAGTTTTGTCTCTTTGCTTAAGGAGCGGATCTAGTTTCATTTATCAGCTATGGGGCATAGTTAGCTTTAACCTGGACTTTTCAAGATGGAGTTAGTGTTGAGAATGTTAAGAAAGGTTTGGTTAAGGTAACAGAGCCTCATCTAGGGCACAGTCTTAAGTGGTGTCCAATTATACCTTTTTATAATGTCTATCAGTTGTTGGGGGTTGAAGTTTTTATATGGCAAAAAAAATTGTATGGTTGGTAGGGTTTTCTGCCCGAGTACGTAGGTGGGTATGAGGTCATTCAGATTATCAGATAGACGGCCAGCATGTTGATAGTGTGAAGGTTTATTGGTCAGGGTCCTGGTCAAGAAAAGAATGTCTATTTGTGTTTGTCTATTCTGGTTGGGCTTTGGATAATTTGTGAGAAACCAGCGAGGTTGATATGATTACTGGGGGTATGTGAGTTACATGTTAGCCAATCTGTTTAGGTCACCCATGATGATGGTTTCATGGGTGATATTGTTTGAGATACTCTGGAGGACGTGCTCAATTGTAGAACTATTACCAGGAGGGATGAAGTTGGCTATTATTACTATGTGCTTGTTAGGGTTGATTGATTGTAGCTTGGATAGTAGTATCTCAGCATTGTTGGGTGTTGGTATACAGTACTGATATTTACTTGCTGCAGAATAAAGTTATTATTGAATAATATGGCTATACCTCTTCCTTTTTTGTCTGTCTGTCCTAAGAATGTTATACCTGGAGGAGTTATTTCATTATTGTTAATGTGTGGTTTCAGCCACATCTCTGTTAAGATGGCTATGCCTAGGTAGTAAAGGGAAAGTAGTGTGAAGCTCATGGATCTTAATACTTCTGACATTTAAACTTAGAAGTAGCAGGTCAGCTCCTTTGTGGTGTAGGCCTAGAACACTGCATGTCTGAGGGTGGGTTGGGGGGGGGAGTGGAAGGACATGGATTAGGATGAATTTCACCACATATGAGTTTGTTGGCTACAAGTACTATAGTGTGAAGGTATTTTGATATGAATTTCTGATACTTAAGAGGGAGATTTTTTTGCTGTTTTTCTAAGGGTGGGTATTTAGATTTTTATCAGATTGATAGGTGCATGTGGTCTTAAAGATAGCTGGTGATATTTCTGAAAAGGTGGTAAGTTTTTGGAAGTGGATATATGTTCTTTTGTGGATTGCGCAGTATGTGGTTAGAGGAAAGTGGCAGGTTGTAAGATGTGCAGCTGTGGATAGGAGTACAAACAGTAAGATTAGTAAAGGTAGCATGTTGGTGAGTGGCTTGATTACAGTTTAAGAAAGCGAGTTAGGACTTAATTTTGTTGAGTGCTTTTATGCAAGTGTGTTGATGGAAGTTTATAAGGGTGATAACTATGATTGAGGAGGGAATGTGTCTTTTAATTTGGGTTGAGTGCAGATTGTTGGAAGGATAGGGAATGGGTCTACGATTAGATCAGAAACAAGCAGAGATTTAAAAATGGTGCCTATGAAATTCAGGATGTTAAGTAAGTTTGGATGAACATCATGGGGGGAGGGGTCAGGAAAAATACTGTGATTGGTGGAATGGAAAGGAGGAGGGAGGAGAAAATAGAAAAAGCAAGAGGAGGACAAAAATTATTGGAAGAAGAGGTTATAGTGAAAAGAGTAGAAGTTAAAACCAAAGAAGAGCGGTGAGCAGAGGATTGCTAAGAAAGAAAACAAATCAGTGAACAAAAGATTGGATGCTTACTAGGATAAGTACCACTAAAGTCAGAGAAGAAGGCATACAGAGCAATAAATAAGAGATGGGGTATTATCTAATAGAAATTTAAGCAGTAGTTCAAAACTGGTAAAGGTTACAGGGGAAAACAGCCAGAAGAGAGGAAAATTTAAAAATGTCAGCCCAGTTATAAAAAAGAGTTGAAAAGGAGAGGGGGGATAAACAACTGAGATATGTGTGCGAGCCACAGTCTAGCCGAACAATTAGAAGATAAACTTGGGATTAACTTAAATGTGAGTGGTTGGAGACGTATGTTGAGCATTCAATGAAGGTTAAAAGTCCGTGGACAGCTTACACTATTCCTTCTAATTCCTTCTTGCATACAACCCAGTAGAAGCAAGCATTTTCAAGGGAGAGGAGAGTGCAACCGAAGTTCCGCAGTAAAGGAGGTTGAGCATTTAATGAAGGTTAAAAGTCTGAGGGACAGTTTGCACTATTCCTTCTAATTCCTTCTTGCATACAACCTGGCAGAAGCAGCCAAGTGCATTCTGGTGGAAAAGGTCTTAAGAGCCATTGATATGCCTGCAATCCTTGCTCTCAAGAGGCAGGTAACTGTAGCCCTATCCTTATCCAGTCTAGTAAGCATACATTCTGTGTGTCTAACAAGAGTCACCAGTTTCCAAGATGTTCCCTGAAGCTGGCTTATGCATATTAGACATAGGAGTGGTACACTGTTAATGATAAAGACTGACTGCACGTAGTTGGTGTATTTCGGGGAGAGGGTTAGTGATGCCTAATCTTAAGACTGAGTTCTAGGAGACTTGGGTAGTGATTTTTTAATGACAACAGCATACAATAGTTTTGTGCTGTATGTAAGATGATGTTGCATTCATATGGGTGAAGAGTATGACAGTGTAATTCTCACTGCATGCATCAGAATGGGATTAGATGCCTCCAAATTTGTTAGATACTTACAACTGTCACAGGCAGAATCAACTAGGTTGAGCAGTTGATATTCAATGAAAGAATTCTTACTACTGCATTAAGTCCACGGTGTTAGAAATCAATCAATAGAAGGGGAGCAAATTTGCTGTCCTTGCGTGACGTACAGTGCAACTGCTGACAAAACCTCAAAGAGGGATAAGGAAAGGACTAAGGAAGAGTGTTAACTGAGGGAGGTTACTGGGTCCTACTGAATATTTTGAGCACTATGCATAGACTAGACCAGCTGGTATCAGATTAGTGAAATTCATAAGGTTTGGCACACAGCATGATGGTACCCAGTGGCTGTGAAATGAAAGATGATGTTATTTTAGGAATAACCAAGGGGAGAATTTGACCTACACACCATCTACTATTCAGCTGCAACTTGAATGGCAGCCCTTCTCGCAGCAAAGTACAGTATAAAGTAAGCAACAAAAAAGGAAGAGAACCAATGAGCAACAGCTATAAATTCAAGCCAGTCATGCTGAGTTACACAGAAACAGTCGTAATTAAATTAATCTCGCTAGAATAACCACTACTCTGTCAAAGATGGTCCCCACACCAGGCCAAAAAAGGCCATTTAAACATCAATTAAGTAAAATAAAACAAACAGTATGGAAATGGAAGAAATAACTAAGTACAATTCATAAAAGAAAAAACAGACTCCAGAGTCTTCTGATGTGGCAGAAGCCCAGAAAACAATTTTATAGATTCCTCAGTGAGTGCAGAAAGGTGCAGGTCTCTGTGGTCTTACTAGATTTTTTTTTGGTGAAAGCAATTAACTAGTGAATCTTAGCATAAGGCTGGAAACATACAGTTTCTACTTATAAGACAATTCTCAATTACATACTGGATAGACTGCAAGCAACATTTATGAAACCACAGACTGCTTACTGCTTACCAATCACTGACATCCGCTTCCTGATATTATTGAAATCCAAGATGGCAAGGAGCTCGTAAGTAATAGGCTTCCCCATCTCATGGACAGTTATGGTCTTTGGGGTGCGGAAACGAAATACAAAACCAAAATTACGGGCAGCAGTTACCAATGCCCCTTCATCAGGTGACTGGGCTTTGTAATATAGTTGTCCTAAGGAGGAAGAAAAAAGGGCAAAACATACTAGTCATTGCGCTTTACAAAACAAAGACATACTAATGCTGCTTTACCAGTACTCATTACTAGAGAATAATGTAATCTCAGCATCATAAAAGAATACAGCCAGAATTCATACCCAGTTTACATTCACTTTTTTGAAGAAATGCAGCTGCATTGCCTTTACATCATTACCTGGTTATTTAGCATGTAATGCCATAGATAAAGGTACCTTACTGGCTCAGCTAGAATATGGTCTCACTCTAACTGCAGCCTCTAAAAGAAATCCATCCACCATTCACTCCATCTGAAATGCCACATGCAGATTTACGACCATCTCCCCACGCAATGAACAACACTGCAAAACCATTGAAAAAGTTAACTGGCTGACAGTGAAACAATGTGCTGACTTTCTACTTGCTTCTCAATTATTTAAACATCAAGAATGACACCTTACCCCAACTAGATTCAAGATTATTCAGAAGTACACGGACATACAACCTTAGAGAACTTAATCACTCAGGTCTTCTCCCCCAAATAAGGCTTTGCTGCACAGACCATGGTCTCTCAGTCCTTGGTCCCAAAATATGGTAATCTCTTCTTTTCTTAAAGATCATTACAAGTACCCCATTTTCCAATCAGAAATAAAAACATATTTCATGATGCCAAGAAAATGTTTGTTGTCTCTCTAGTCATTAAACAACCTCCTCCTACTTGTCTGCCCTCTACATACATTGCTCTGACTCTACTTTTCATTGTGATTACTTCAGCAAGCCAACTCTGCCTTCCACTCTATACATAATGCATGCATATACTATTCTTTGTCATTCTGTTGATGTCATTTATCTACGGTCTTTATACCTCCAAGCCACCTCTGATATTAGCTTTCTATATGACACATGTATACATTGCATTTTGTCATTTCTTCAGTACATAAAGTCATGTATCTATTTGTTTACCCCATGCAGATATGAATAGGTCCAGTGGGATCAGTGCTTCAAAAGAAAATACAATGCCTAGCTAAACTACGTACACACATTGCTTTCCCAGTACAGAATCACACAATACAGGCATGTATAAATATCCTTCACTACATAAATGCTCTCATATATTACGCTATAAACATTCCTCACATGGGGAAAAACTCTCACCTTGTCAGATGAGCTGTGAGGGGACCCACCTCCTGGGAGGTCTGCCATTAGACTATCTACTCACCCCCATTCAGCTTTTCTTCTATGAAGTATCAACATCAGGCAGTGTGCATGCCTTCTTCCAGTGCATATCACTGCAAAATGCATTGCACAGGACAGCACGCCCAGTCTCTGACCAAACAATTCACCATCACCCACACTGCCAGCAAATAAAAAAAAAATTTCTTCTCACAATGTTAACAGGGATTTCTAAAGATATACTGTCCTAACTTACAAGGAAAATCCAACAGCAGCAGGCCATTCTAAAGGGGAAAGGTAAAAAGGTAAACTCCACCTGATAAGATAATAACACACAGCTGTTTTTTGGGACCCAACAGACATCTCAAAGATCTACTGAATTTAGATTTCAGAAATCGATGTTAGGCCACCTATGGATAAAACATGTCTGTCTTTAGAGACTCTGTGCTCAAAGATCTACATTTAAAACATACCAGTCCAGAGTGTTGAACCACAATTTGTCTGTGGCAGAACAACTAGCTTTAAAGCAACTACAGGACAATAAGGTGATTTTGCCAGCTGTGGTAGTTATGGATGTTACAACATACGATTCTGAAGCCTACAGGCAACTGAAGTATGCCAGATATTACATGCACATACCCCTAGACCCGTCACTGAGATTCAAAAAGGAAATTGATGACTTTATCCAACTGGCAGTAGAGGAAGGAATCATTTCTGATTCTGTGGCTCAACAATTAAGAGTTGCAGATCCATCTAGACATTATCTCTATCTACTCCCTTCTTCTTCGAGCTGCTCCCGTTAGGGGTCGCCACAGTGGATCATCTGTTTCCATTTCTTCCTGTCCTCTGCATCTTGCTCTGTCACACCAACCACCTGCATGTCCTCTCTTCAGCACATCCATAAACCTTATCTTAGGCCTTCCTCTTTTCCTGTTACCTGGCAGTTTCATCCTTAGCATCTTTTTCCCAATATACTCTGCATCCCTCCTCAGCACATGTCCAAACCAACGTAATCTTGCCTCTCTGGTTTTGTCTCCAAACCTTCCAACCTGGGCTGAACCTCTAATAAACTTATTCCTAATCCTGTCCACCCTTGTCACACCCAGTGCAAATCTTATCTTTAACTCTGCCACATCCAGCTCTGACTCCTGCCTTTTTGTCAATGCCACTGTCTCCAACCTATATAACATAGCTGGTCTCACTATCCTCTTGTAGACCTTCCCTTTCATTCTTTCTGGTACTCGTCTGTCACAAATTACTCCTGACACTCTTCTCCACCCATTCCACCCTGCCTGTACTCTCTTCTTCACCTCTCTTCCACACTCACCACTACTCTGAACTGTTGATCCCAAGTATTTAAACTTATCCACCTTCGCCACCTCTACTCCCCTGCATCCTCATTATTCCTCTATCCTCCCTCTCATTCACACACATATATTCTGTCTTAGTCCTGCTGACCTTCATTCCTCTTCTCTCTAAAGCATATCTCCACCTCTCCAGGGTATCCTCCACTTGTTCACTACTCTCACTACAGATCACAATGTCATCTGCAAATATCATAGTCCACGGGACTCCTGTCTGATCTCGTCTGTCAACCTGTCCATCACCATTGCAAATAAGAAAGGGCTCAGAGCTGATCCTTGATGTAATCCTACCTCCACCTTAATCTCTATCTACTCTTTAAAAAGATTTACACAGACCACCAGGGAGACCTATTGTTTAGGGAATAGGCTCACTTACTGAGCCATTGTCAGCCTTTTTAACAGCCCATTTAAAATGTTTATTAGGACTGATTCGGTCTCGAATCCAAGATATGACAATTTTTAAAAATTATAGCTGACACACAACTGGATCCCCATTGGTTACTCTGTACATTAGATGTGACTGCACTGTATACAAATATTCCTCATTGGACTGGATTACAAGCCCTACAATATTGGCTAAACAAAGCAGATATATATCCGCTCGGGTTCAACACTTTGTTGGTATGCATGGCAGAGCATGTGTTAACAAAATATGTTTTTTATTTTTGAGATGAATATTTTTGGCAAATACAAGGTATGGCAATAGGGGCTTCTTTTGCCCCATATATGCTGATCTGTTCATGGGTTACATCGAAGAACATCTTATTTATGATAATAATCATAACATCTACTTGGGGATTGGATTGTTGGATGGTATGATGGGCAGACGAACTACTTTTATCTGAGTTTGTTGAATATTTAAATGACAACAAATGGGGGATTGAATTTACATTAAATTGCGACATCAAACAAATTAATTTTTTAGATATCACGGTTATTAGAAATGGAGATCACACCTTAGACTTGCATGTCTTTCGAAAATATTCTCAATATAATAATCTTTTACATGCCACGAGTTTACATCCTGGGCATACAATTAAGAACATCCCCAAGTCACAATTTTTACGGATCAAATGGATTTGTTCCACTTCGGACAGCTATGAGGTCTATAGACAGGACTTAACTCATAGATTTCAAGCCAGGGGTATAAGACTAATGATATTTTTTCTGCTGACATATGGGCTACCAAACAGGATAGATTTAAGTTATTAGAATACCAACAAAAAAATAGTTCGAATGATGATGTTGTTAGGTTTGTTACCACATATGGGCGAAATATTAATATGATTAGGGACACCATCAGTCAAAATTGGAACATTCTATTAGCTCATGAAGAATTGAGAAATATATTAGGTTCCAGGTGTCAATTTTCATATAGCAGGTGACGTACCTTAGGATCTTATTTTAGTCAATATAAACATCAGATTGGTATAAATCAACATCAATTAAAAATGACTGGAGACAAACTGATCAGTTCTCATCATACCTCTTAACCTGTAAACATCAAAAATCTGGATAAGGCCCATGAAAAATTGGTACAAATATGTATGCTGATTAACATCTAATTTGCATACATAATTACGCAACCCCACCCACTCCAATGGAATTGTGGGCTGCCAACTTTCAAACTGAAGAACAGACAACCAAAATATGGCACCAGAATCCCCCCTAAAGCCATTCCAATGTCCCATTACCTGGCGATTTCGCCCCATTTACCATAAACCCTAATGTGTGCATACTGCTTTACTTCTACAATGATTATTTGGATTTTATTTTTACATTTTGCAGCACAACAATGCACAAACACTAACAGACATCTGCTAAACAAAGCAATACTGTCTCAATAAAAATAGACTTGGCATTAAAACTTCTCTGCCCTTGAAACTCACACTCATTGAAATAGCACTTAAACCCACACCATATCCAAAGAAAATCCATCTGGCCAGTGGTGGATAAAGATTACATTTGGGCCATTTTCAAATCATTGGCCCCTTGCACACAAAACAAGGAACATACATGTGTTCTTTTCTTTGATACACCTTCCTGACTTTAAGTTATATTCCTTGTATAATACAATACATCTGTTAGACAGAGTGCATTTTAAATTTGTTTGAACATTTTTCCAGTAGGCTGTACTGTAGGCAATGAAACAAAATGCATGAACCAATAATGGCAACACTGCCCAATTCGGAACATCTCCATCATAAAAGTCTACTTCTACACCCACACTATAAATAGAATGACAGTAATGTAAGCCATAGGCATCTTGCACAGCTTCTCGTACTTATTTTCAACTTCAGTTTTTTTTTTTTTTTTGGGGGGGGGGGGGGGCAAAGGGTCAAAAACCAGGGACACATTTTAAACATTGCTTGTATAATTTTGGAAAGTTGCTACAATAAAATGTTGTGTTACCACCATGCATGTCACTGGCAAGTCTTGAACCCAGGACCCTATGCACTAGTCAGAGCAACATACCACTATGCCAAATCAGCAGTTTCCTGAAAAAACGAAGACTGAAACTTAATGGCTATCATTTAGTGAATTCAGTTCACACTTCTCACCATAGCTCTCAACCTCTTAGCACAAAAAACCTTGACAAACAAAGCCAATAATGGGGGAATACAAATTCAGTTCTCACTTCTCACCATAGCTCTCAACTCTTAGAACAAAAAACCTGGACAAAGCTCGCAAGAGGTGGTGGCTAAGGACTTACCAGGGACACATTTTAAACATTGCTTGCATAATTTTGGAAAGTTGCTAGAAAAAAATGTTGTGTTACCACCATGCATTTCACTGACAAGTCTTGAACCCAGGACCCTATGCGCTACAGTCAGAGCAACATACCACTATGCCAAATCAGCAGTTTCCTAAAAAATAGGAAGATTGAAACTTAATTGCTATAATTTAGTGCATTCAGTTCTCACTTCTCAGCATAGCTCTCAACTCTTAGCACAAAAAACCTGGACAAACAATAAAGCCAATAATGGGGGAATGCAAATTCTGTTCTCACTTCTCACCATAGCTCTTCTCAACTCTTAGCACAACAAATCTGGGCAAAGCTCAGAAATGGTGGTGGCTAGGGACTTTAGGCTCTTTTTACCCTGCCTGAAATACCTCTAGCCACCAGGTGTATTACATGGGGGCATTTTCTCTCACACACACACACAGACCTCCTTACTTGAGTCCACTTGATTCGATTATTCCCCAAACATGCTGCTGTTAATCCAAAACGGAATCCACATGGATTCCAATGAACGAGTGCTGCTGCTCCAAAACAGAATCAAATGAAGGAGTGCTGTTAAATGATTTCCCCGAATGAGTACTGCTGTAATCCAAAACAATGTCCCACTCGCATTTGCAGCCAGACCAGCCGGAAATGATGATGTAAGCTCCTTGAGCTCAATTCCAACTAGCTGGTAGCCCTGACAGAGCTGACATCATCGCACACATGATGACGTCAGCTCCGACAGCTTGGTATTTGAAAAACTTAAAAAAATAAACATAAAACCAACAAAAAAAATCAGAAATAAAGGGGTGCCACTCAAGAATCATGGCACCCCTTCAATTTGAGACCCCAAAACTTGGTAAAAACCGAGTATGGTTGGGAGGTATGGTTCTTATCCTTGTGTCCACTGTTCATTTTGTAAGCATATGCTGAAATCTAAGCAGTTTACCAGCAAAAATACTAGTCAGGTCTATGACATTAAGTTTTTTGCTAACTGTAGCACAGATTGGTTGATTTATTTAGCTACATGCTTTTGTTCAGCTTTTTACATTGGCCAAAACTCACGTCCATTGAGAAGTCAGGATGTCTGAACATTTTAGTGACATCTGTAACAAACGACCTTCTGATGCCCTATATAGACATACCATTAAGCATCCAACTGCTAGATTACATTTTTTAATTATAGATAAAACACTGGGAGACAGGGGCAGTAAGATGGGCTGGCATGATTTACTGAATAAGAAAGAAAAAAGGTGGATCATAAAACTGGGTGGTCTTTTTCCCCCTGGTTTGAATGACCAATTATAAGTGCAATTGATGGGATTTTGGGTCTGACTGGTTGGAGCAATTGATTGTTTCTTATATATACTAATAAGCACTGAGTATTGTTGTATTTGTCACAGAGGAAGGCATTATTGCCGAAACCGATATGACTAAACTTTCTCTGTTTGGGGTGCCACAATAAATAGAATTTACATTCACTCTTTTGGTGCTGGCCTGTTTTTTGGAAATTGAGCATAACTGGCCACAACTATAAACTGTTTCAATGCAAGTCTCACTACTACGGTATCATTCAAAATGTTTGATAATTTTCTGATGGCAAACATCTGGCCACGGAGCCTGACTTCCACAGCTTTGGATATCTCCAGAGTAGAGACATTCTCTTCCCAACACCAAAGTCGTCAGAAGAAAGGTCAGTAGAAAACAAAGAGCAGCCCATGCTATATTTAGCTGTGTGTGTGTGTGTGTGTGTGTGTGTGTGTGTGTGTGTGTGTGTAGGTAGAATTTTCACTAACTAATTAGCCTGCACAGTCTTGCCATAAAGGTTAGCCCTAATCAGGCCAAGAGGTGAAGTTCTGTCATAAATGGGAGAGAACAGGTAACAGAAATAAGACATTGAATCCCTTTTCTAGTACAATCACTGCATAACAGAAGAAGTTTGCAAGCAAGGGGAGACTGCCTGTACACTGGTGATTCTTCCAATTGAACAGCTGATCTTATGATGAGTAAGTTCACAAAATGGTTTTATGTTCAATGGAGGGATTACTGCTGCAGTACAATTAACAGTGCTTAGGAAGAACATTAGAGCAGCATGCAACCTGGCCACAGACCCACGCATGCACTCGCAACTTTTGCCCTACTTCTTGCCTGCACATCTAGTTTATAATGTTGACAGAAGGAGCATGGGGTCGGACCAAGTGGCTGGTTCACTTGGGCAATTTGTTTCTAAAGAACACAAATGTGGTAGCTACTGCCTTAGATGAGAAAGTCTTAGCCAGCCCCTGCATTTTCTCTCCATGGTCCATTCATTCATCTATCCACCCAACCACACCTTTTTCCAGTTTTGCACATGGGGTCAGGGTGTCACTTCAACAGTGACAATCATCTAGAGAAAATGTTCACACTGCCAAGTAGCTAGCCCTGCCACTGTGGTTCCATTCTCACCATGGGGATTACAGCAAAAAGCAAAGTCAGTTAACCATTCAGAAAAAGTTTGATGGAAGACTGTTCTGCTCTGCATTCCTTGCATGAACAGCATAAAAAGTTGTTCTGTTTGCCTGAGCTGTTTTGTTCAATCAGTAGAATACCTCAGCTGCCTGTATACATCCATCTAGTGCAGATGTCTTTTTCCCCTTGTTGTGCCATTTAGGGTACACGACTGGTAGTTAAAAGGCTTGATTTAAGACTAGCTTTAAGATCCCTGAGGCATAGAAGAGGGGTTAGCCCCCAAGAACCCCTACGTGTGTATAACAGTGAGGTCTACTGTAAAATGTGTCGCTGAAAGGCTTGGTTTAAAGCACAACTCTCAATGTCTTTGAATAATTCTGTTTTTTGGGGGGAGGGTGCAAAGACTCAACATTAGAGACAATTTTAATTATTACCCTTATTCACTTAAAGTTAACTGAACAGGTGTTGTATCAACGTGCATTCTTTCAACAGTAAGTAGGAAACTCTAATGACCAGCATTATTGATTGAAGGTAACCCTCAGAGTTTAAAAAACAACAAAAATCTTGTGAGGCAAGGGGCAAATGTATGAGGCAATCTTGGGGACAGCTGAGAGACACAGTATCAAACCTAACTCTGAGACCACGTTAAATATAGAGGAGGATGTAGTCTTAAGGACAACTGCAACCTGTCCTTCTGAAAGACACTGTGGGGTTCTTCATACATCAAAGCTGGAAATTCTGACATTATGCTAGCAGGAATAGTACTCTCCAGGATACATATCAGAATTGAAGCAGTGCTGACTGGTTCAAAATATGGATAACGTGTCACCTCTCCTTAATATAAAGTTAATGTCCCAAGGAAGTAGAACTAGTCTCCTGGTAGGTTTAAAGTGAAATTCCCCCTGCAAAAGCTGCCTGACAGTGGTAGCCAGTCCACTGATGAAAACACAAATTATATGTCTGTATCACTGGTGACCTGGGTTTGGAAATGGACCCACTGCACAAGAATGAGTAGGGATAAAGGCTGAAGCACCTCACGATCAGTTCTACTACCTTGGGGAAGAATGTGTGGCTCATCATGACCCATACAACACCTGATGGAAAACAGGACACTCACAAGCATCCACTTGTAGAAAAATCAGAGGCAGACATGCAGTGCACGAATAGTACGCTCATGTTACTCCCAGCCAAACCTTCACCTTCCGGGATTATGACTGGGCAGTCACAGCGTGATGGCTCCTGCCAGCTGTCCACCTCTCATTTGATATTTCATGTCCTAGTCCTAGGATTGAGAAGCCTAAAGGTTCTGCCATCTCCAAGAAGGTTGGAGTTCTGGTATTGTTATTGAGGTTTTGAAAACCTGAAGCTTCTGAATGGAAATCGTGGTACAGTGCAGATTGGGAAATTTACCCTTTTCCTCATTGTAGTGCGATCTTGGAGTTTGTATAAGTTGCAGAAGAGCATGGCCCCCTGCAAAAATGTAAAAAAAGGTAGATTTTTTTTTTTATGTTAAGAGTTTTCAGAAACTCAATCATGTGGTCTCAACTGTATGAATTTTGAGTTTCTGAAAACTTAATCATCTGACACAGACCCCACAGAGGCACCCGAGTGGATTTTAGGATTATGTTGGAGGTCAACAGTGATTGAGAAGTAGAAGTATATTTAAAAAAAAAAAAAAAGCTTGACTGTAGAAATTAATGTCAGTTTTCTCCAGGATGAAGGCAAAAGCTGTATTGGTTGGAAGGTATACTTTTACAGACGAATATACCAGACCCTTATCAAACAAGGTTGTCATGTATCGCAAAGCATCCTGGACTGACACTGTTGTAGGATAACATGGGTTACCTGACAAGCTAAGAACAAAATTGTTTCTATTTTGCCAAATAACACTTTGGTGACAGGTTCCTTACAATAAATGCATTATTTCATTTGGAAGGGAGTCTTAAGATGTGAGAGGAGTCTCTTTAGATCTAATATACTACACCTATCTTTTACCATTGAGATAGGAGTGTGTATGAAGGAAAAGTGGTGCGTTCCTCCCCTCATCTACTGTGATATTTGAAAGTAAAAAGGTTACAATGGCCAAAATGAAGCTATTCAAATGAGATTTTTCTCTTCCACCTGCCTAAAAATGCATCCTAAGGAGCAACGGAAATAAAGAGTGGCATACAGCATTTAGTGGCCAGGCATCCTTGCATTGGTATGTGGAACAGAACTTCCTAAGTTGATGATTCAGAAGAGAAGCAAACAACTGTCTCTCTGGGATTCTAGTATGCAGAGTCAGAAGGTGGAAAAACACTGGGGTCTAGTTTCCATTCATGAAGACTGGAAGAGGACATGATCAGCTAGTCACCAATGAGCTGCGATCCACTGGATACAACAGACACACTGCACATGTAGATTATGCTATAGGGCCAGATTCCAGGCACTCATGGTTGGCCTGTAGAAACTGTATCCAATGAGTTTTCACTAGTCTGTTGATAAACCATATGACTGTCCTACTGTCTGCATTAACTTGTAGCACTCCTCAGTTCCACATGAGTTTAAAAATTTGAATTGAAGTTTGGGATCCAAGGTGGTGGTGGTGGTGGGGGGGTCATATGAAATGCATACCTGGACTGACTAAGCACAAGGGATGCCCACCACTTGATCTCCTTTTGAATGGTAGGTTTGATGGATGTTATCTTCTCCAGTGGATGAAGTTATTATAATAGGGTCCTCAGGTACCACTGGATCTTCAGGTGCAGCCTGGAAAGGGAACTATGAAGATGGCCACTGCCATATTTCAGGATGCCTTCAAGATGGTCCTTTCTTTCATACATGCCTTCTCTGCTACGAATAAGGAGAAAAATATCAGAAGAAATAGCTTGTCCAGATAGTGAAAAAAATTCAACTCCCTCATGTCCATGACTACTCTGAGGAAAACCTTTCTGTGTTAAGGCACAAGGCCCGACTTAAAAGAAAAAGATGAACTACTGATGGAAATGCTCTGACTGTTCAAGCATGAGGCTCACAGGTTATTACTAAGATGTTGACTGGACAGATCATCTGTGGCTTAATTACCACAAAATTCCACTACTTATACTTATTCCCCCTTTCCATGATAGAGAGTGGCTAGTCCTGGACTGATTTACTGTTCCCCTTTCATTCCTCTACGTTGTTTGAGGAGTATGAAGGAGCTTTTTGCTTAAAACAAACAGGAAGTCTATTCCAGAGGTAAAGAACTCTGAGCAAGGTTATCTATTCCAACAGCAAGGTCTTATGTTACAGTGAAGGTTTACATCTTTTGAGAATGTCTCACAGGTGTGGGCCATTTCAGCCTTATAAGCAAGGTAGCGGCAAACTCTTAGAGTAGTCTGTACATTAGAGAAAAAAAATAAATAAAAAGAAAGCTTTAAGGAAATCTGTATAGCTCATGGAAATCATGCCCCTGATCCTCTTGGTTGTGTCTTTCGGCTTTTCCCGGTTAGGGGTCGTCACAGCAGAACTCCGGTCCGCTATTGATTGGCAGTAGATCTTTACGTGCTGAGTTGCCGGCCCTGACGCACAACCTTCAACTAAGGTACGCTCATTCATACATGTCTCCACACAGAAGACGCTCTTAGCTGAGAATCAAACAGGACAACGTCTTACTGTGAGGCGAAAACGCTACCGCAGCACCACCACTGCCCCCTGATCCTCTTGGTGAGGAACCATTTTTCCTTCCATGCTGGGTCATGTGTTTGGACCAATACATTCCAAAGACATTATAATCTGCCATGGGTCAAACACAGGAGGAAGAGAGAGAGAACTTTCTTGGACCAATAAGCTACAGCTTTGATGATCAAGTAGGTATGGAAAGAGGACACCCTGACTATGGTAGATACATGGAGGTCTACCAAAATGCCCAGATCCCAAAGGAGCAAGCCAGTTTTCAGGTAACAACATTTAAGCAGTGTGTGTGCTCTAGTGCTTTTGTTTACTAAGGGACAAAATATCATGACTTTTACCATTTAGCTTTAGGTTATGGTCTTGGCATCATAGGTTTGTGTGTGTTAAGCCCTCTTGGAGGATTCTAAGAGCTCTCTGGAGAATTTATAACAGCTCCATGTTGGCTATCATTTGCAAATGTTGTCAGCCACAGACCTTTAGTATCAGCATTAACCTCAAAGACATAACTGTCAGATAGAAACAGCACCAGCAATGATCCCTAGGAAATCCCATTAGTAACAAGACTTTTACAGGACAATATGCCCCGATTCTGACTGACTGGGGTCTGTCAGGGAGTCAGTTCACATGAGGAGTTACATTTAGTTTGATTGGTTTATTGATAACACCAGAATGTAGAACAGTATTAAAGGCCTCGGTCAGGTAAGTGGCATGTATAAATCCATCCCCATCCAATGCCTCACTGACTTCTTCACAGAAGTATTCTTAGTAAGGAGGTTCTTCCTTTCACAAATCCAAAATGGTTTGGATCTAGGGATTGTAAGCTACCAATATCATTGTTTATGATTTTCTTAATGGTGCACTCCATTACTTTACAAATAAGGCTAGGAAGGCAAACTGGTTTGTAGTTGTCAGGATCAAAGGAAGGTTCACCCTTGTGGAATGGGTAGACCACAGCCATTTTCTACACCCCTGGCACAAAGCTAGCTGCAAGATAGAAGCTGAATAGATACAGCAACCAGTTGAGACGGTGCTGCCTACTGATAAGAAAACAAGTATTGCTAGGATGTTTACACATTTCTATAGAAGGGATTGCTAAGGAGTGGGTTAAAATGAAATTTAAAAAGATGGTACAAAGGAGAGAAAGATATATGGAAGTAGAAATAGGAATTTAGAGGGATTATCAAATATTAAAGACAGAATCACATTTATTTTCAGGTAAGCGCTTTCACCACCGAGTGTGGCTTCATCAGACCATATACAAACAAAAATGCATAAACAGCCAAACACTTCCATATATACATATCACCTCCCCCTCATTAAGTTCAAATATTTGTTGTAGCAAACCATTTCACTACAAAACGCCCCCTAAATACTGAGTCATAAATTGTCAATTTGTACACATCAAAACAACAAACTACCTATCTAGTTGCTTTTACACAGATCGCAACACAGTAATAAAAATTGCGACACAATAATAAACATTTTGCCAAATAATAAAATCAAACTATCAAGCACTCATTTCACTTTAAAATGCAAGTTATCCATAGCAATATTTCATTTTGTATGCATTTGTGAAACCACTTTTATTATTTTATTATCTGGATAATATGCATGAGATTAGAAACGTCACTGTTAAGCAAGTATTTTTTTATTACAACCCCCAGGGCACAAAGTCTATTAGTACAATGACTTCAGCAACAGAAAATATAAAGAGGTGTTGTCAAACTTAGGGAAACTATGATTAGAAAAATAACCAAAGACTAGAGAGGGCATTAAAGATATTGTGGAAATTATATGAAAATATCTTATAGGAATGGAAGAAACCAAGAAAAGATACAAATGGAAGTATATATAGAAGACTTGAATGTGCCAAGGTTAGAAGGCTGAAGAATTAATGGCTACGATGGGAGAGGATGAACTGAAAAGTGTGATGTAGAAGCCATCATGGGAAAGTTTCCAGGAACTGATAATAATCCTGTGGAAGTTTGGAGGGAAAAAGTGATAAAGATTTGGAAGGTTTTGTTTAATATTTAAGGAGGGACAGTACCAGCATCTTGGAAGAAATATGTCATAATTATACTGCTCAAAGAGGGCAAAGACCCTGTAAATCCAACTTCATATTAGACAAATTTCAGTTCTGAAGTATGATTATAAATCTTTTTGTCTATATAAGGTAAAAGAATGGGCAAAGTGTTGACAAACTGACAGATGTATATCAATTTGGTTTTCTCAAGGGGAGACAAACATTTGACAACATTAATAGAAGAATGATTCAGACAGAAGCAGTGCAACAAGGCCCCACTACTGTTTGTGAGTCAGAAGCAGGGAAGGCTTTTTATACAGTTAGCTGTAGAAAGCGAGAGTGGGTCAGAGGTAATCATCCAGGTGGGAGGGTTCCCTTTTGACAAGCTGTATTTGAACAGAGGAACCAGGAGGGGATATCCTCTGACTCCTTTGCTGTTTGCCTTACACTTGAAGTCACTTATAAAAGAAAATAAGGGACTCACAAATTCGAGGATATAACTGAAAATAAGCCTCATCTGCAGATGATATTTTCTACTTGATAAATAGTGAAAAATCTCCACGTTGTGGAACATTTTGAGATAGTTGAGGATATGAAATAAACAAAGATAAAAACAATAGCTACAGCTGCAAAGTATGTTCCCATACATGAATTGGTTCAGCAATATCGATACTTATGGGGACACAAGACAAAGTACTTTGGCATTTAGACTAAACAGGATTCCAGCTAAACTAATACAAAAATTGAGAAGCTGGAAGCTCTTGAATATGTATGTGGATAGTTATGTGCAAGCACTGAAAATATTTCTAGTCCTTTCAAAATTTTACACAGGTCAGGTAATATTTTTGATCAACCAGAGAAGAAACTGTGGATCATAATTAATAAAGAACTGAAGGAATTTACTTGGGAGGGAAAGAGGGCAGGCGTTAAGTGGAATAGGTTTTGCCCCGTAGCACAAGGTAGTTTAGGATATCACATTTAAAGGGATACTTCAGAGCTAAACAGTCAAAGCTCACACACAACACAAGCAGAAAATGACAAATCAAAAGTGGAAAGGAACTGTGTTAAAACAGGGGCAGAGTACGATTTTGGATGCATGTCCCTAAGAACGATAATCATACAGAATATTATATTTGCAAAGTAGGAGAAAACGTTTTGAGAACTAAGCAAACACAGGAATGGAAAAGAAGACTTTACTAACAGGGAAGACTGCAAGTAGGGGTGTAGAAAGCAGGCATGAGGGAGCCAAAATTTATTGGATAAGTTTAGCAAAGGCACCAAGATATTGGGCACAGCTAACTATGGAGGGGAAATTCAGAGTGGCATGATGCCAAGCACAAGTCTGAAATGCATGTCAGGGATTGCTAACAGAGTGTAGGCAAAGAGAAAATAATATGGGAGAGTTAAATGGAAGACCAGCTCTGGTTCAGTTTACAGTTCAGTCTAGAAGACGAGCTGTGGTTAAAAAGGGATAATTAGATCATATAAAATAATGTAGGATAACTATAAGAATCAACCAAAAGAGGTTAGAAGACACTGTGAAATAAGAATGTAAAGGAAGTATACAAAGAAACAATGGGAGAATATGTGTTTGGCTCTCAAGTATGTAACAAAATCCAAAAGATTTAGGATTTTTACAAAGACATATTTGCATAAAGTACAGTTGTGTAAAATCTTACTGTAACAGTAGATGTCCTTCTCTTCATTGCTGCAGTAATCTTTATAATAGGGATCCCCTGCCAAGGGCAGCCCACTGTCCGGCCAGTATACGAAAGCCTTTTGGTTGTAAAGGGTATGCCGTATGTCACATGTGTGCTCCCAGCACATGGCATACAGCATAAAGTGACATCCGTACGTACCATCCTCAGAAATGAAAAGCTCCAGTAGGAACAACAGTCAAAGGATATAGCAGGTAACAAGCACATCCAGAAGGAAAAAAGACCAGGGAGAGACCGAATACTGCAACACTGAAGTGAAGGACATCTACTGTTATAGTAATATTTTACATAACTGTATTATGTGCTTCCATATCACACTTGCAGTATTCTTTACAACAGGGAGAGTGCAAAAGCTCAGAAAGAAGATTGGGAGGAGGAAGGGCCAGTGGAGTCCTCTAGGAAGACAAGGAAAAGAGCCCAGGCAAAGCCAGATCTGGCCTTAGAAATCACATCCAACTTATAGTGTTTAGTAAAGGTACGCAGAAAAGTACAGATTGCTGCCTCAAGAATAGAATTAATATCCAAACCCTTGAAAAAAGCACCAGAAGTTGTCACAGCCCTAGTGGAATGAGCCTCAGAGGAAGGAAGGCCCTTCCCATGTAAAGAATAGCAAAAATAAATGGTTTTAGATTCTTTAGATATCCAAGAAGAAATGGTTTGCTTGGAAACAGCCAATCCTAAAGACCTAGGATGAATAGAAACAAAAATCTGTTCAGATTTACGAAAACTTTAGTCTTATCCACATGATATCTGAGCTGTCTATGCAAATCCGAGGTGTGCAAAACCTTCTCACTAGCAGACTGTGGAGAAGGGAAAAACATAGGCAAATGAATAGACATTAACAGAACTCATTAACTACCCTAGGCATAAAAGGAGGATTAGTACGAAGGGACATCCTGTCCTTATGGAAAACTAAAAAATGAGGAGCAGCCATAAGGCCTTCCTTCCAGTTCAGACACCCATCTGGCAGATGTAAGTGCCAAAAGAAGAACAATCTTCCAAGAACAATGCAGTAAGGAAGCTGAAGCAGCAAGCTCAAAAGAAGACCAAGTCAATTCTTCTAAAACAAAATTAAGGTCTCAAAGGAGGGACAGGCTTCCTAGGAGGCCAAATGTGAATGCCCTTAAGAAACTGGCCTCAAATCTAGAGGCTACAGGGAGAGTCAAAGGCAGACAAGCAGAGACAGCTGACAGGTGGGCCTTAACAGAAGAACATGCCAACCCAGCATTGAACAATTCACACAAATATGAGAGAACCAAAGGAACATCCACATTAAGTGGATCTAGGTTATGAGAAAGACCTCAAAAGAAAAACTCTTTTATTAATAAGTAGGATTTCCTAGTAGCGGGTTTCCTGGCCTCCTGGAGGAACCAAAGCATATCCTCAGAAAAAAACGATGTCTGTAGGGGATCAAAACCCTTTCACCCACAATGTCAGTTGAACAGCGGATAGGTGGGAATGGATGAGAGATCCCTTGTCTTGTGTGAATAAGGTCTACTCTGAGAGGTAACTTGTGATGACTGCACTTGACAAGATACAGGAGAGGGAAATCAATGCTGTCTGGGCCAAAAAGGAGTCACCAGCAAGATTTTGGGAGAATCCTATTTTATCTTGATCAGGACTTCTCTCAGAATTAAACAAAAGGGAGGGAAGGCATAAAGAAACATCCCCTTCAAAGAAAAATAAGGGGCGTCCATCTTTTAGGCCAGAGGGTACGGGACTCTGGCACAAAACAGTGGAAGCTGTCTGTTCAGAGAGAAGGCAAAGAGATCTACTTGAGGAGTACCTCACTGGTGGACAATGTCCAGAAACTCAGCCTTGTGAAGCATGCACTCTTTGGATAGTGTTATGGACCTGCTCAGAGAATCTGCCACTGTGTTCCCATGAGGAAATGTAAACTGCCTAAAGGTTCACTTGATACTGGACAGCCAGCTCCCAAACCTGAAGGACTAACCTGCATTGGAGATAAGACCTTGCCCTCCCTAACCTACTGACATACCACATCACTGTGGCATGAATCTTGAATGGAATCTTGAGGGACACTGGAAGAAAGGAGAATGAAAAGCCTGAAGAGCTCTCATCTCTGACACTGATGTGACCTTTCGTTTGTCAAAGCAAAAAAGGGCCCTGTACCTTCAAAGGGCTGAATGAGGCCCCCCCTCATCACATGTCCAAGGTATCTGTGAAAAGTTCCTGAGAGCGGACTGGAGGTTGAAAAGGAAGCCATCGGTTGAGGGACAACTGATGAATCCACCACTGAAGTCCTAGCCTGAGGCAGAGAAGTAGAGGGTCTAGAAAACCTAAAGGATGAGAATGTTAAAGCCAAACTAACTTCAGAAACCACCGAAGCAATTTCATGTGGAGCTTGGCTAGGGAAGCATATGAATGGTGGAAGCCATGTAACCCAGAGCCTCAAAAATTCTCTGGCTGTGACTGAAGCCAGAGGAAGAAGGGACTGAAAGAAAGGAATGAGTGCCAAGACATTGGAAGAGGCAGGTATGCATCCTGCAACCCAGAAAAACATGATCCTGAGAAGGAGTCAGGAAATGACTTCTGAAAATTTACAGTAAACCCAGTCTTTGCAAGACAGAAATGATAAAGTGTACATGCTGAAATAAGATCTCTTGAGAAGAGGCCTGAATAAACAGGTCATCCAGGTGGGAAAGCCCTGTATCCCCCCTAGCCTGCAGAAAGGAATCACAGGATTGGTGAAGTAGAGGGGACAAATGGCAAAGGAGATAATTGAAAATGCCAGAAAACAACAGAGAAATGTAAAAACTTCCTGAAAAGGGAATGAATAGGAATGTGTAGATAAGCATCTGTGAGACCCAGGGAAACTAGAAAAGCCTGAGGAAGTAGTAGAGGAAACAAGGTTTGAAGGGATAGTGTCCGAAAGGAAGTGACCTTCAAAAAGTTGTTTAGCTAAGAAAGATCCAGAATGGGAATCCAGGTACCTTCTTTCCTGGGGACCAAGAACATTCTGGAGTAAAAAACTCTTCCCCTCTCTGAGGAGTTGGGACTTCTTGAATTGCTTCTTAAGCAAATAGGCCCTAAAGCACCTCTGAAAAAAAGCAGTTGTTCCGGAGCAGGCTGAGGAATGCCCAAATTGGGGGTGGTGGGGATTTCCAAACCATTTAATAACCCTGGTGAATTATGGAAAGGTGCAAAAAACATTTTCCATCACCGTATAAGTTGAAACAAACCTCAGACCCTTATTGAGCACCTCCTTTCAGCCACAGTCAATGTGGATGTTGAAACGTTATATATGATGGATGTGGAGTTTATCTGGGTGCCATCAAATGAATCAATGCATTTAATGTGGTGACCTCGCCGAGAATGTGCACGTCCAGCCTTTCTGGTACCAAAGGGTTTTTCTTTAGGCTGCTGGTAACTCACTACAATTATTAGCATCCGCGTTAGTAGCAGATGAAGATTCTTCCACTGATGACCCCCACGGGAGGATGTTTAAGTATCAGCCGTGGCCTCTTTTTGCAGTCTTTATTAAAACCAGAATCCCTGGATTGTATTCTTTATCCATGTTAAATTTAACTGATTTATGAATGTTAAAAGCCTTGCCAACAACATAATCTGCACTGTTCGAAAGGGAGGTGCTCAATAAGGGGACTAGGGTTTATTCCAACTTGTACGGTGATGGAAGATGTTTTTTTGCAGCTATCCTGTATTGGATTCAATATTTTGCAATAAATTAGTCATTGCATCCACCGTTTATTGTCCTGGTCGTTTCTGTTTTTATTTTCCACTTTTTGTATTTTGGCCTTGCACTTTTGCCATACGTGCACACCACAGAGGTCTTTGGAATTATGGAAAGAACCCATGAATCTTTGGTGTCCTGTACCCAAATAGGAATGGACAGGGAAAGACGCAGATTAAGAGGAATGTGACTGAGAAGAACAGGATAGTCAGGCAGCACCTAGTTTGTCAGGAAAAGGAGGCTTCTGAGTAGCAGGAGTTTGGGTAGTTGGTCTTCCTCCCTGTTTACCTTTGGGGGGAGGATGAGAATGTCTAAACACAAAGGCAGGCTTAGTAGGATAATTCCTCTGAAACATGGGCACAGAAAAAACAAAAATATGCTTTATCTTCTGTAAGGCCTTCCCTTTTTCTTGCATGGACAAACAACTCTGCAACAGCAGCACCAAACAAATGCTCATTATCCACAGCAGCAACCATCAGTTTAGCCTTGATATCGTCAGATAAAGGCTAGTCTGAGACAGGAACACCCCCTCAAAACAGTTCCAAAAGCAGCTGCCTTAGACGAAGCATCAGCTTCATTTAATAGAATGGTGAGATACTTGGGAAGATGTCCTAAGCAAAGCAAGAGAGGAGTCCTTCTCTCCAGAATCAGGGAGATCAAAAATAGCTTGACAGGATTGAGAGAGAAGAGCCAAAACGTACCTAGTCAAATGTGTCTGATAGTTACCATCTTTAAAGACTAGGGTAGCAAAAGTATACACCTTCTTACCAAGTATCTCCATGGTTCTGCTATCCTTATCAAACAGCACCAATTTAGTGGAAGGCAATAATTTGTAAGGCTTATTAGAAGAGACAGACACCACAGAGGGGTCAGCAGAGGGACACCATTAAAGAAACCTGCAGTCCTCAGGCACTTTACAAAATCTATCAGGTTTTTTGGGAGCAGGGGTTGGGAGTCAGGAGCCTAGGAAGCAGTGGAAAGGCATCCAGCAAGGCTGTAAGAACAGGAAGAACAGCAAACAGTCTAGGGTACTCCATTTGTAGACGCTCATAGTACCTGTTCTGTACATCAGACACTTAAGCACAGTCCCATTTGAAAAATTCCATCATTCTGGAAACAGCATCACCAAGAGAAATCTCCTCAACTGGAGAGTCAGGACTGATGGACTTTTCTCCCTCAAAACCATAGTCAAGTGGCAAAGGGCTCTAGGAGGAATAAGGCAAGGATTTTTTGTCAGAATCAGCATCCTCCTCAGAAGAGGAATCCTGCTTCATGGGTCTCTTAAGAGGGGTAGAAGACCAGGGGGAGCAGGCACAAAAAGAACCTGTGTAAGCTTGAGAGCCATAAGAGCATTAAACAGGCCTTGAGTGATATTTTGCCATTCACTCTGAGGATCTTATAGAGTAGGTGAAATGCGTTTATTTTTTGCTTCTTTTTGAGTGGGACATCAGCCTTAAAAAAATTTGGAGGCTCTGACCCCTGATGGCACTCTAATGGTATTCAGAACCTCTTCCCTTACTAAAATTTGAGGAACACCCCTAGACCCTTCAGTAATAACCAGCCATGGTTCCCCCCTGTACATCAAAGGACGACATCTACAAAACCTCCATGGGCATGCATCCATGCCAGCCTCTGAAGCGGTCAAGGCAGAAGTATCCAAGAAAAACTGGATGATCCTCCGGGCTTTCACCAACCTCAAGAGAGATGTCCAGTGGAGGTGGTACAGCTAAAGAATCAGACCAGACTTTCTTGGCCTTTTTCTTTGCAGACAGATGGCCCTTGGGGCGGGAAGATCCTTCCATGGTATCCTTAGCCAACAATTTAAGTTGTTGGTTCTCTAAGTAAATCGCGACGGAAGAAAGCTGACCCTGCAATGTCTTAGGGATAAAGGACTGACAAATCTTACAAGATGTACTGTCATGGGAAGTGCCTAAACAGAACAAGCACTGCTCACGACGATCCTTATAGCTGCCTGTGCCCCCATATATGCCAACTGTGTTATGTCATACTAGGAACAGGAATATATATTCCATCGTATATTTATGGCCCACATTACGCATTACACGAGATTCCTGGATGATATTTTTATCGTTTGGGAAGGGCCAAAGGATGTGTTGGAAAAATTTCTTGTATACATCAATCAGACGGTGGAATTTTTAAATTCACCTATGAATATAGCCCTGAGATGATATCCTATTTAGATGTGAAGTTAAGGACTGATAGAAGGAATAAGTGTTTGGTGTCAGGGATACATAGAAAAGCTACCTTCAAATTCTTATTTGGAATACCATAGCTGGCACCATTACCACCAAAAAAAATCTATAGTAAAACGGCAGTTGGTAAGGGCGGCCAGGGTGGTTAGTGATGAGTTGGAGTTTCTTAGTGAAACGGACTATATTAATAGGTTTATTCACAAAGAAAGGTTACCCTGAATCCTTGTGTACGTTAGTCAAAGAAGAAATAAGAAAAAGGAATGAAGGTTTTTATAGATCCATTTTAACAGGAACTGCAACAATAATAATGGATAGGAATGTGCAAAGGTATAGTGGACTGAATAATGATGGAAAGGAAAAGGAAACTAGTTTGATGTTCATTACTACATTTAATCAGGATGTGGAATGGGTTACCCAGGTCATTCAAAAAAACTGGGGGCTGTTGCAGTTGGATAGGAATGTTGAACACAAATTGGGAAGAGCCCCGAAATTTGTCTCTAGGAAGGACAGATCCTTTAAAGACATTTTAGAGATAAGTAGTGAGATGGGACCCCATGGCATCA
>NC_056741.1:1118693811-1118773811 GCF_019279795.1 Protopterus annectens | reverse complement strand
ATCTATCCCTCCAGCACGTCCTATTAATAGCCGTGTCCAGGTTTAAGTCTCCCGCCCTTGTGGCTCTGACGGATCTAGATTTTTTGAGGTGAAGCATATTCATCAAATCTGGGTTTGACATGGCCTTGTATGTTAGGCAAAGGTCACCTCTGAGCAAGCTGTAAGAGACTGAATAGAGCTGGAGTTCTTTCAGTCGGGCAGCATAGGACAGATGTTTGAGACCCTTTATCCTTTTGGTGAGGAACTTTTGTGGCCTCTCCAGCTGCTGCAAGTGTGGGGTCAGATACATTCCGAATGGGGCATTGTACTCAATCATTGGTCTGATGAGTGATGAGTATAGGGAGACTATGACCTCCCTTGATCTAGATGAGAATCCCTTCATGATAAGGTGGGCAATGTAGAAGGTCTTCCTAACTACTTTAGCTACATGGGTGTCGAATGACAGACTACTATCAACCTGGGTCCCCAGGTCCCTGATAACTTCTTCTGTGCTCAGTGGATTGCCACCTATTTGGTAGCTGGGGTAACCTTGTTTTTCCAAGGGTATGACTATGCATTTTTGGCATTTAACTTTAGGCCATGGCTCTGGCACCAGTTATCCGCTTCTGTGAGACCCTTCTGAAGGATATCTGTGTCAGATGTGTTTTCGATGGCCCAGTTTGCAGTCATCTGCAAACTTTGTCAGCCATAACCCTCCTGTGTTTGCTTGCACTTCGGAAAAGTAGATGCCAAACAAGAGTGGGCCCAGGACTGAGCCCTGTGGTACACCACTTGTGACAGGCTTTAAGTCTGACATGGCGCCAGCAACTCTGACCCTGTGGGTTCTGTCACTCAGCCAGTTTGCAACCCATCTTGTGATGTATGGGTTAACATTTAAACTGATGAGTTTTTCAATGATACCCGAGTGGGGTATTGTATCGAAGGCCTTCGCCAGATCAAGGTAGGCTGTATGGACTGCCTTTCCCTCATCAATGGCTTTGGTGACTGTTTCAAAAGTCAACCAAGTTTAGAAGGCATGATCTGCCTTTGACAAAGCCAAACTGGGAAGAATCCAAAGTCTGCAAATTCCTATGTCTTTATTTATGAGGTCCATTATGATCCTCTCCATGGCTTTGCAGATAAGGCTTGTCAAGCTAATGGGCCAGTAATTTCCAGGGTCGGTGGAGGCACGCCTTTGTGAAGTGGGACCACAGTTGCAGTGCGCCACCCCTGGGCACGTATCCAGAGGTAAGACTATGATTAAACAGCTGTCCTAGCTGTGGGTTTAATTCTCGTTGAGTTCGTGGAGCACACAGCCGGGGACACCATCAGGTCCCATGGATGCTGTGTTTTTGCTTTGAGAGAGCAGTTCTCACTTGGGCGCTGGAGATGTTTGGGGGCTGCAATCGCTGGTATAGATATCTCTCCTTTGGGGAGGGGAGAAGTTTGCACTGAACCTGTCAGCCAGTATGTTGGCAATGTCTGTAGGATCAGTAATCTTCACATCATTTTGAACTAGTTCTGAGCATATCTGGGAGTTTCCTCCCAGGTTTCTAACATAGCTAAAGAAGGCCTTATGATTGTCTTTGAGTCTTTAGCTATTTTTCTCTCAAAATTTGCTTTGGATGATTTTATGAGAGCTCTTAGTTTTTTACTTATAGTGATCAAGGGTGTCTTACCTTTTAAGGATTTTGCTCTATCTTGTAGTAGCTTCCTCCTTTTGTTGTAGAGTTTGTTTATGGCTGGGGTCCACCAGACTGGACGCTTGCCTTTGGTACAAAGAGTCTTTGTTTTGCTTGGGATTGCCTTATCCATGCAGTCCTGCAGGTGCTGGTAGAATGCATTTGTAAGTGATTCAGCTGCTTGAGTACTGTTTTCCGCCTGGGGCCTTAAAGGAGACCACACTAGTCTTTAGAAGTGTGAAGTCGGCTTTCGAGAAGTTCTTTACTGTGGTCTTTTTTATTTCAGGTGGGGGTGGGATGAGGACCTCCAGCGAGATTAGTTTGTGATCTGATCTCACCAGTGAGGGGTATACTTCCGGTGTTGAACATTGTGCTCCCATGTTCGTGATGATGAGATCAAGTATGTTTTCTCCTCTTGTGGGGATGGTGACTAGTTGTTCCATGGCATTTGAGTTTATGAATTCCAGGAACTTTTGGGCTAGGGTCCAAGGATGGATCCTTGGGGTACCCCTATGGAGACAGGTAGTTGGGGAGATGTGTCATTCTGCCATACAATGGATTGTTGGCGGTCAGACAGGTAACTCTGAAACCAGTTGGTGACATTGTGAGAAGCATAGGTTATTGAGGACAGAGATAAGTTGTTTGTGTGGGACCATGTCAAATGCTTTAGATAGGTCTAGGAAAGTAGCAGAGGAGAGATGGCCATTGCTTTTATGCTGAAGGATAGTGTTAGTAAAGGACAGTAAGGCAGTGGTGGTGCTATGGTTTGGTTGGAAACCATGCTGAGTACTGGAAAGGAGGTTGTTAGTAAGGAGGTAGTCTGAGACCTGACAGTGTATGCATCTCTCTAGTATTTTGGAGAGTGGAGAGAGAATAGCTATGGGGCGGTAATTGGTTAGTTCTGCGAAGGGTCCGCCTTTGTGGAGGGGAATTATATGTGATACTTACCACAGTGTGGGAACATAACTTTCTGACAGAGATCGGTTAATCAAGATGGATACTGGGTAGGCCAGAGCATCAGCTGCAATTTGTAGGTATTCACTTGGGAGATTGTCTGCTGCTAATTTGGTGGGTTTAAGTTTAGTTAAGCATTTTTTTATGTTGGAAGTAGATACATGAAAAAAAGAGAAGGCAGTGGGGAGATTACTAGTTAAAGGTGTGGGATGGACGGGAGGGGGGTTATGTTGTTTAGCTAGTGATAGTATGGTTTGGGTGAAGTGTGTGTTGAATGAGGTAGCAATATTTTCTGAGGCGTGAGGGATGTTAGGAGGAGGGGTACTGACTTTACCTGGTTGGAGGATGGAGTTTATGGAGGACCAGAATTGTTTGGGGCTGTGTTGTGAGGAGTCTAGGGCAGACTGGTAGTATTGGAATTTGTCCTGTTTTATTAGCTTTTTGACTCTATTGCATAGTTCTAGGAATTTCTGTCTAGCTGAGGGGGTTTTGGTTTTCACCCCGGTGCTCCCAGGCTTTATCCCTGTTTTTCATTTCTGACTTAGTGGTTTTCTGTAGCCATGGGGAGGGTTGTGCCTTGGTTCTGGAAAATCTTATGGGGGCATGGTAATTGAGGATGTTCAGGAAGGTAGTATTAGAAAATTCAACTGAGTCATCTAGACTGAGGTACTTTAGAGGATGCCAATTACATTCTTTGATGGATGAGATGAATGTGAGTGGGTTAAAGTTTAGCTTTTTACGTATTTGACAGTAGATGACAGGTTTAGCTTGGTATAGGTATTTTTTGAGTAGGAATGTTGGGGAGTGATCACTGAGGCTATCTGATGAGCAGCCGGTTATATATAACTGGGGGCTCTTACTGACTAGTATCCAATCCAGGATAGTGTGCTTGCTTGAGTTTTTATTTATCCTGGATGGTGACTGGACTAGTTGGGTGAAGCCATGAAGGTGTACATGATGGGTTGGATTGTTGCCAGAACAGGATTACCAGTCAATATTGTAATCACCTAAGATTATAGTTTCTTGGGGGGAGATGGTGGGTAGACCAGCTGAGGAGGTTTTCTAGTGGAGGGATGTTTTGGCCAGGTGGGAAGTAGCATCCATTTATGTTGATGGTTTTGTTTTGGTTAATTTTGAGGTTGGTATATATTATTTCTTCATTGCCTATTTGTGGAGCTGATGATTTTAAGATCTGGATGTTTAGATGCTGTTTAGATGGTGTTTAAATATTATAGCTACACCACCTCCTTTTTTAACTAGCCGGTCTACTCTTAGTATGTTGTAACCTGTAGGGAGTATTTGCTCACTGGTAACGTGAGGTTTTAGCCAGGTTTCGGTCAGGATGACTATATCTGGGGAGTACAAGTCTATGGTGGCATGGAGTTCATGGACTTTGTTGGATACGCTTCTAATATTTAGGCTTAGTAGAAGGAAGTCACTTGGCTTTCTATTGGCTGTAATATGGGAGAAGTTGTGGTTTCTAGTCTGATTATGAGGATTGGGGTTGGATATGGTAGGGCCAGGGTTGAGGTGGATGTCTCCACTTAGGGCTAGTTTTGATATGCATGAGATTATTAGTGTTCTCAGTATTTGAATGTGTTTGTTTATAAGGGAAACTTTATGATTGTGCTCTGTGGTGATTGTACTTCATTTATAACAGGACTTTTATCAACTCTCAAGAACACCTGCCATCTCAGTTTTGTTTTTTTAATTCACTACTGATGTCACCTGCTAATACATCTTATTTTACTTGGTCAACCACTAAAACACATTTCCTAAAAATCAAAGGATATTTAGCTTATGCATTATTCAATTCTTTTTCTTATTGCCAGAAGGTGCTTATATACATATTTTAACAATTTTCTAGTCGTTTTAGTGACAAAGAATCATCACAGCCACAACACCTGGCTACACAAACTACTCCAACACTGCTGCAGGTATACATTCCATCGATCAGATATGCTGGGCTAGTTTAAAAAAATTACCGGCACCTATTTGTCTACAAAACTTACATGCATTAAAGGAAAAATACGTGACTTCACCAGTCTTCCCCCCCCCAAAGGGAGTTCTAACATCCATTTAAGGTTGTCACTTTGCTGCCGAAAAAGCAATTCACTAGAGAAA
This sequence comes from Protopterus annectens, assembly GCF_019279795.1. NCBI lineage: Eukaryota > Metazoa > Chordata > Ceratodontiformes > Protopteridae > Protopterus > Protopterus annectens. Next base: position 1,118,769,072 of record NC_056741.1, on the reverse strand, counting down.
GGGAATTAAAATCTTTAACTGTAACTAAAGTAGAAATACTGTAAAAGAAAAAAGAACTGGAGATGGCATCTTTAGAAAGAGAAGCAGCAAATTACATAGAAATATATGGAACTGGTGGGAACAAACATTCAGGAGGAAGAGGAATCCAGCAATTTATGTAATGCTGGAGTGAATAATTGCTAAGAAAGAAAGAAACCCGTATGCAATGTATACTGCACTGAAATGAAATGTGTTAATATAGTGTTTTTTTTTCTTCTAATATATGTGTACTCAAGATAATTTAACCAAGGTGCTTAAAAAACACAGAACCAATACAAGTTAACTTTGTGTCTGTCTGCCTAGTATCAAGTAACTGGCAACAATGCAATATCACAAAACACTAATAGCAACAGTGCAGTGTTTTCTTAGATAGTAAAATAATTAACAATGGTATAACAGCAACAAGGTGTAACAGTGCAATACTACTGAAAACGGCAATCCGCAAACAGTACTACTGTTGATGATGCAAGGATATGGACTGCAGTAAGTTAATGGAAACAAGGACTTTGCTCTATGTAATAAGGCAGTACTAAAAACTGTCACAAAAGTGTAATTAACCAGAGAAAGAAGGCACTGAAATTTATATGATCAATATGAATTTAGAATGTCACCCTACTTGTTGGAGAGCAGGTTCTTGTGCTGGCTACTCAACAGGATTAGAAAAAGAAATGAAGTACTCATCACAACATTCCATCTGTGTTGTCCATTTTCATTCTTCCTCAACGCTTGGGCTTGGATCGAACTTGGCCACCTTCTAAACAGATTCTAGGATCTGAAACTCCTCCCTAACCCATAATGCCCATGCCCTGCTGTGATATACATTATACTCATACAATAAAAATAACAATACTATGACAGGAAAGTAATAGCTGACAGATCAGGAGCTCAAACAGGAACTACTGGTTCCTAACAATACTTCAGTTACGTCTCTCCTGAGGAGACGGAAGGAGGGAGGGGGGGAAGTTGAGGAAGAAAATGGACAACAGAGATGGAACATTATGGTGAGTACATAACTTAATTATCTGATGTTGTCATTTTCATTCATTCCTCAACAAATGAGACAGAGTCCACAGTTACAGTAACCTTGGGTGGCTCTCATGGAAGGATATTCTGGAGTACCGCAGAACCAAAGGCAGCTCTATTTCTGGAAATAATGTCCAATTTGTAATGTCTAACAAAGGTATGAGTATTAGACCAAGTGGCAGCAGCACAAATATCATCAAACTGGTCTTTCCAATCGTTTAGTAGTGAAGTAGACAAATAACTAGTCAGTTTTTCTAAATTCCTTGGTCCTGTGAAGGTAAAATGCAGCTGCGTATGTACATCAAGATGAAAGATGTATTCACCTTTATTTTCAAACCTGTACAAGAAAGCAGGTAAATTGATGACCTGACTGATATTGGTTTCAGAGGCAATTTTTGGTAGGAAAGAAGGATTTGTACGTAAAGTAACCCTGTACTTGTCAAACATCAAATATGGTGGTTTGGAAGATAATGCTTGTAGTTCATATACTCAGCTTGTAGAAGTTAAATCTACCAGAAACACAGTTTTCCAATAAAGAAATCTGAGGTCCACTTTAGCTGATGGCTCATAGGAGAAGACTACTAAGGTCTGCAAAACCATAGTGAGATCCCAAGGTGGAGTAGGGTCCTTTATAGGAGGTCTAAGAAGGTACCCTTAAAAAAAGATTTACATATTTTTGATGATGATAAAGAAGCATTATCACCTATGTGATAGAGATGGTTGCTAACTTGGACTTTAATAGTAGAAAAACTCTCTCCACTTCATAAAATCGAGACAAGGAAATCTAAAACAGCTGGGAGCGGAGTGCTAAAGGGATCTAATTCTCTCTGATGAGCACAAAGAGAGACCCTTTTCCCTTTACTTTTGTAAACTTTTCTCTTAAGGTTTATGAGAAGATACTGAGATTTTTCAGACCGAGGAGGAAAGCCTGGAATGTCTAGCCATCAACGGGCTTGGAGAAACCATGCGGGCAACTTGAGGCCTGGAATATCCTGACAGGTGAGATAGGAGGTCTGGATAGCGTCCAAGGGGGGTGTACTAAATGAGACCAAAGGAAGGAAAACCACACCTGCCGAGGCCATAAGGGAGCAATGAGGATTACTCTGCTCTTCTACCGAAGTGCTTTCTGGAGAAATTTGGGGATGAAGGGCGGGAAGAATAAGCGTAAAGGAGACCAGAGGGCCAAACATGAACCACAGCATCTCTCGGTGACAGTTCCTGAGGCGGCATAAGGGCAAAGAACCTGCTGCATTTTTTGTTGAGGGGAGATGCAAAAAGGTCAAGCAAGGTTGATCTCACGTGTGGTAGATCATGTTCACCAATGACTGGCTGAGAGACCACTCGTGAGGCATGAAGATGGTCATGCTGAGTTTGTCTGCTAGAATGTTTGATTTCCCCAGTATGTGCATTGCTACTGGAAAGTGGCAGGATAAGATTGCTACTGTCACACACTCACTGCTTCTCGACAAAGGGTGTATGATTTGGTTCCTCCGTTTGTTGATGTACCAGACTACTGACATGTTATCCATTTTAACTGCAAAAGTCCCTACAGGGAGAAAGCTCTGAAAGGCCTGGAGCGCTAGCTGTACTGCTCTCATCTCTGGGACACTGATATGCAGATTGGTCTCTTGTAGGGGCCATGTGCCTTGAACAGTCCATCCCAAGTAATGCCCCCCCTAACTGGGAGGTGGCCATGGTCAACGTGGCACTGGGGGAAGGATGGATAAATGGATGACCCTGATCGATCTCCTCAGAGTGGATCCTCCAAAGAAGAGAATTTCTGAACACTTTAGGCAATTTTATCAGATGACTCAAGAGATAACGATGAAAGGACCATTGCACCTCTAAGATCCACTGCAGAATTCTCATGTATAAGTGGGCAATGGAAATTAGAGTTATAGTAGCAGCCATCGACCCCAATGCCTTGAGGACCAGTCTTGCTGGGGATGCTGGAATGGAAATAATCTGTATGATGTGCGTTTTTCAATGTAAAAATTCTGTTCTGAGGCTGAAAGGCTGGACAACTGACTGTGTCTAAGTGAGCCCCTATAAAGTCTATAACTTGAACTGGTTGAAGATGAGATTTGTGCATGTTGATGGTGATTCCCGGCAAGAGTGCCAGGTGAAGCAAATAATCTCCGACTTTTACTAGTAGATGCCTGGTTGGTGCGGTAAGGAGCCAGTTGTCTAAATAGGGATACACACTGAATCCAAGCAGTCTCAGGTGAGCTACTACCACTGCCATTCAATTGGTGAACACCCTGGGGGGTTAGGTGAATCCAAACCAAGAATGAGCCAGCACATACACAGTGGATCAAAATCTTCTTTAATATTCCAAAACAGAAAAATCAATTCACAAGAATCAAACCTGTTTCGGCAAACACCTTCTTCAGTGATAAAGACAACAATGAAAAATAACTAGAAAACCTGTGATTTAAATACAGCGCCATCTTGTGTGTAACCATATTATTGGATAAAAAACAATTCAAAAATGCTCATTTAGTCCTGGTGGGAACAACCCACCCAACTTGACTATCCACTTTTTTCTTTGTTATTAAGCATTTCATGTAGAGTGGCTTTATCTTTACTTTTATACCTAATGCAGTCAATTACAGTGAATCTAAAGATCCCAGTAGCATGTTTCACAATATGTTTGCATAAAGCACTGGATTGCTTTTTATTTCGAATATCACTAAACTTTAAAGGCCATGAAGTCTGACCCACGTAAAATGCCATGCATGTACATTTGGCTAGATAGATGGCACAACTAGTATTGCAATTAGCAAAAAATGAAAGGTCATGAACAATAGGTGAGTTTTGGCTACTGAAACTGTCTTGAATATTCTGGGACAATAGGTGCAATGTCCACATGGGTTGCACCCCACTAATTTATGACCAGTAATTGTTCTTTGAATTAGAGAATGGTCTACCCATTCAATCTTTTGTAGTGACTAAACAATGAACGCAAAAGAATGACCCTTGCGGAAAGAGAAGGAGCAGTTGTCATTCAAATACTCCCTAAGTTTGCTATCTGACTGTAGAACATTCTAGTGTTTAGCAATAATATCCATAAAGATATTGGTGTTCCTGCCATATGTTGTCACTAGCCTCAATTCCAGTTTGGTTTTGGTTGGCCGTTGCTGATATGAGAGCAAATGGCTCCTATCCTGTTGGTTAGAAAATCGGCTGGCCCTGCAGGTGAAACCAAAGGGCAGAGCTCTGAAGTGATAATGACCGTCTCCCATTAGGAAGCATAGATAACTTTGAGCGTGCCTATTCATTTTGATGTGATAGCACGCATCTTGTAGATCGATTGAACACTTCCAGTCATCCTTCTGAAGGAGGGACTGAATAGACTGCACCGTGATCATCTGTAATCTGGAATTTTTTTTTTTTTTTACAAACTGGTTCAAATAGCTTACATCCAATACAAACAACTTGTACAAAAAACTAACAACTATTTATTGAAGCAAGTTGCTTCAATAAACAGTTGTTAGCTTTTTGACTTGGGTTTGTGTCAGTTTCCTACATTTGACATTTTTTTTTTGTAGCTTATATTCAAAATTGGTCTCGAGTCCCTGTCTGTTTTGCCACCAAAATAAACTCTGGGTAAATTCCAGATCCTGTTTGGCCTGGTAGGAGCTCCTGGATGACTCTTTTTCTAGCAACTTTATAATTTCTTGAGCTGGTAGCTCCCTCCCTCTGACTGGGTGGATCATCAGAGAGATTTTTCCTTGGTTTTACTGGAATTTGTAATAAGGGAATGAAATATCCTCTGGATATGATCCTTTGCATAAAAAGGTCATTTGTGATGGCTAATCAAGTGTCTGGGTGCAAGGATAAGTCCCCCCTCCCCCCGACTGCCTCCAGAGATAGACAGTCGGGCTACCTTTCAGGAAAGCAGAAGGATCTGTCTGAGAAATAATCTTGAGATCCTTGGTTCTGTGGATGCCCTCTGCTGTGTGGGCAACATCTACCATTGTAAATATTTCTCCCTGTGCCTCTGGGGGAAAATTCCTCATTTGACTCCTGGAAAGGACCTTGAGACTTCTTGAACCACATTTTCTTACCACCACATTGGTTCATGGAAAAAGGTCTCTGTAGGGTAGAAAAGTGAATTTCAATAGCAGACAAAGTCTTTCCATCCTATTCACTAAAGGAGAGAGAGTCTCTTTCACTGTAGGCCCAAACAAGAATGATCCATCAAAGGGAGCATTGATGAATAACACCTTGAAGGGTTCTGTGAAATTGAACAACTGCATCCAGGCATGTCTCCTTATGGCTACGCCTGAACCAGCAGACCCTACGATACCATCTGTGGAATGAGAGCTCAACCCCATGGACGTGCTTGCAATCGATTGCAGGGTAGCCACTCATGAGGAAAATGTCTGCTGTTCCTGTGCAGACATGGACCCTGGGGCAGAATTAGAGAGTTCCTTTTCAAGTCCCTCTGTAATCTGGTAAAATGTGCCAGGTAGTTCAGCAATCACAGGGCAAATGTCACTGATGCATAAACATGCTTCCTAAACCTGTCCAAAGCCCCAGACTCTCTGTTAGGGAGAAGGACAGTGAAGCTCTCTTCAGCAAGCTCCTTTTTGATGGCTACCACAACAACCATGGCATCTACAGGAATCCTTTTTGACCAGTACCATCTATCAGCTGGGATACTTAATATTTTATCAGGACATTTAGGAATAGGTCCCACAGAGTCTGGTTCTTTCCATGCTGTGTGGGAGACAAGATCTATAAGATCATCCAGAGGGGAAGTAACCCAAGATGTAGATGGGCCAGACATGAAGGTTTCCAAAAACACCAATTCTTGGGAAGGGTTTTAGAAGACCATCCACCCTTTTGGTGGAGGATCTCTAGGATGTCTGAATGAGACATCTTCAGGTGGAGATCTAGGGGACTGCTCCATTCAAAGTCTGTGTCTTTTAATTTCTCAAAGTCTTTTGGGTTTCTATTACCATGATTGGAATGGACACCATCCCTAAGTCAATGTATGATTAAAGTTCATGAAATTAGTATTGTTTCAATCTTTGATGTCAGAAGTGCTCTTCGCAGTACCCCTAACGTGGCCAGTAATAGCTCATTCTGCAATTCGTATGGAGTTACATGTATCTGTAACATATCTAAATAAGATTGCAGATTCTTTTTTTTTTATAAGACTCTGTGCTCCTACTACTGTTGGAACGGTCTGGGTATCTTTCTTCCACACTGCTCTTGTTTCTGCCTGCAAATCTTGATATTTTATGATTTTGGGTCTCCCTGTACGCAAGACACTGTAGTCACTGGGTGCAGTAATTTTAATGATCAGTTTTCAGTATCTTCTGTGAGGGATTCCTGTGGGGAATCCAGGTGCCTCCCTCTTGCACGTCTTCTTCTGAGGGATCTCCTTAGTGGGATGTTCCAGGGTGGTATCGGAAGAGACAGAGAGCTCCCTCGATGGAACTGTGCTTGGAAGCTCTTCTAGGCTGGCTGTCCCTGAGGTGGAGAATGTGAAGGCTCAGACACAGGAGCCAGAGGAGTAGGGTATGGATATGAAGAAGGAATTGTTGACACTACTCTCAGGTGAGAGAAAACCTTCTCCACCACCTAAAAGGCAGAGGGGCCTGGAGAGGCCAAGGACAATCCCACTGGAGCTGAAGCTCCCGGAGCAGACAGACAATCTCAGAGGCATCCAACTCCCTACTCTGAGGGAGGAGTCAGAGCTGAGCTATCAAGCGCAGAAGCTCTGTGAGGAAGCGAAGCCCCTCAGATTTGACTCTGATGCTTTGGCTCTGAGATCAGTCATCCTCCAAAAGTGTCGGATCGAGTCAGGGAAGTAGGTCTGCATGGCAAAAAAACAGTTGTGTACAGAATACACAAAGGAAATATACCCAGGGAAAGCACCTGAATAGAGTGAGTTTTGAAACCTTATAACCAAGTTATTTGCTGCAAGGCAAAAATCTGAGGGCCTTTCTTAAAAGGTTTAGCTCTGTGTGGATAAAATTTCAGTCATCTATGTGTGAAGAATGTATTACCCTTTGTTGATGTAGATTGTTAAAAATATTGGCAAGATGGACAGGTTAGTTCAAAATTGTGCTGGATGCCACCTTAGGGACAAAGGATGGATTTTGTACATGTTTTTTTTTCAGGAGGACGAAACTTCATTAAATACAATGAAGTAAAAGAGATGGACTATAATTCTGATATCCTTCTAACTGAAGTTGCTGCCACAAGAAATATTTTTTTTCAGGAAAGAAAATTCAAATGGGTGGGAGATGCTGGCTCAAGAGTGGAAAATTAAGGTCCCACATGGGGTACAGGTTCTCTGGCTGGAGGACGGAGAAGAAAGGCTCCCAAGTAAAGCTCCACAGTCTGTGAGAGGCAAAGGAAAGGGATTCACATCCATTACGAAAGTTAGAGATTGCAGCCAGCTGTACTGTAATGGTGGAATAACTGGAGCCTGAATCAAACGTGTGTGAGATAAAGCAGAATATCAATAACAGAAGCATTAGGAGGCTCTATCCCCTATCCAGCTGCTCAGATAGAGAAACATTTCCATCTGCTGCAGTAAACCTCATACTTGGACTCATTCTGAGATGCAGATAGGATGCAAATATCATCATCATCATAGGAATTGGAGAAAACAGGCAGTGAGGTTGTACATGTCCAAGTAAGGTGACCTAGATGGTATTGAGAGTAGATCCATCTTGGGATTCAAGAGCCATGGAAGCTCCCTGATGTCAGGTTTTAGCAGAGGAAACCTGAATATGCCTGGCCTAGTACAGTACAATGAGGATTACTATGGCTTTGCATCTTATCACCTCCTGCAGGAATCTCTGGGCATTATGGATAGAGGAGGAAATATGTAAAAAAAATCTTGGAGGACCATTGTCTGACTACAGCATATCTCAGGGACTGCCCCTTCAGAAGGACTGAGGCAAAGAATTTGCTGCACTTGGTGTTGGTTGGGGAGCCAAACTGGTCACAACAAGGATGGCTCTAGTGGTCAACTATCTGCTGTGCTATTGATGGAGAGAGTGACCATTACTGAAACATTAGAATAGATCTGCTAAGCCTGTCGGCAAGACATCTGGTCCTCTACGAATGTACATTGCTGTAAAGAAGTGATGTAAAGCAACTGTCCATTGCCACTAATCTCACAGGTTCTTGGCATAAGGGATAGGACCTGGATCCTCCCTGCTTGTTGATGTACCATAACACAGTCATGTAAATTTGGATACAACTCACTCTTGGAGGTAAGAAGTCTTGTAGTTCCTACAATGTAAGAAAGACTGCTCTCAGCTCCAAGACACTAATGTGAAGGCTGGCCTCCTGTTGATTCCAGGTATTTTAGAGGATCCTTCCCTGACAATGCTTCCCCCTACCCCAAGGAGGAAGTTTCCACAGTTACTACTGCTGCAGGAGTTGGCATAACAAATGGTCTTCCTGAAAGAATGAAGGGAGGCAGTTAACTACCATCACAACTGAACTTTGCATAGATGGGTAATTGCTATCAGAGCAAAAGGATGGTCCAAAATTTCAGACCATTGTGCACTGAGCAACCACAGGAGTACTCATGCAAAAACAAGCAAACTGCACAATTTGTATCACTGAGCACTATTCAGAGATACGTAGGAGAATTAATATGAGTGCACTGGCTAAAAATGCAATAGATGAGGGTAATGATCATGAGTTTAATTTTAGGGCCATACAGACTATATATAAAAATTGAAGAGGTGGGGACCTGAACAATAGATTAGAAGTTTGTGAGTATAATTGGATCTTAATTATACAAGCTGATTTGGAACCTGGTTTAAATGCTAATGTCAGCATTAAACCTATTTTAAAAAAGAAACAAGCTTGCCTTCATTAATCAATTAATCTATTATGCATTTCTTGCAAAATATCGTGACCCTATATTTATATTTAGGAATGATAAACAGATTTTGTTTTAGATCTATGTAATGGATTATTTTGGCTGTGTTTTTAAATAATGATTGGGTTGCATCACGTGATTAGTTTGAATGGCTTTGTGAGTCTACTTTGAATGAATTTTAATTTGTAATGCATTGAAGAAGGGTTGCTATACCTGAAAGCTTTGCTGCTTCTAATTTTCTTGTTTTTTTTTAATAAATAAGTATTGTTTGGCATTTCCAAGTCTGTGTTTGCTTTTTTATAGATGAAAGTGCTTAACAGAGTAAAGAACTCATAACTGATTTACTGGTATATCTTTCTTTGGAGCACTTTTCTTGGATTTGTTGTTTTGTTATACATTAACTGGTATTTTGTACTCATTTTGAAATGTCAAAATCTCCAAATGTCCTTTTGTTCCATAAAAATATCCAACAGTCTTACATTGTGCATTGTTTGGCTAAGGTAGGTGGAAATCAAGTGTCCATTAGCCAAACAGTCCAAGCAACCAACTAAATAGAATGTGGGATACAGAACAGACATCTCAGATATTCTGCTTAGTCAATGCATGCTTTCCTCTGTTTGTCATTTAATTATGCTATTTTGTCTGTTGGTTACAAAGAAGGTCACCATGGAACCAACCCAACACTATTTCATGTATTTCATGAAGTATAACACAGGACAGATAGCAGTGTAACATCAGAATAAACAGATAATTTTTTTTACCATTTCTGTGCGTCAACAGTATTTTGATTCAACTTTTTTCAACTTCCTATTTGTTACACCATTTTACTCCAACTGTAATGCATCATTCTGTGGTGTATTTGGTGCCTTAATCAGTCACACTGCATTGCAGCTCTTTAGGCAAACCATATCTCATCACTTAAACTTTAACTGCTTTTTTCTATACGCTCTGTTCAACACCGACTGACCACTAAAGCCTCCACAAATCAGAAACACTCATTTGTTTCCCCATCCTGGATATTCTCCATTGAGGGTGACAGCTGACCTGCAGAGGCTGCCTTGGAGAGAGAGAGAGCATCAGGGGCGATTTTTGCCATCTCTGGCATTCTGACTATGGGAGAGCAGTTGGTATGGCCCTAAGCCTTCCTTTCTGTGGGGGAAAACTGAGCTGCTTTACTGCAAAAACATTTACTCCTGGGCACTCAAAAAGAAAGCAACTGTGCAACTCAGTAGGTGACCACTCAACTGGAAGAGTGGCAGCAACGTAAAGAACAGTCAGAGACTGTAGCACTGGCAGACCTAATCTGACCACCACAAGGACAGACACACCTGCCCTCCCTACACAAGATTCAGCAGACACCAAAACCACTTATCAAACAAGTTGCCCAAACTGGAATCAGGGCTTAATCCTTTTATGCCCATGGAGCTGTCAGCTTCAACCATTTTATCCTCACTTTCCAGTTACCGCCACTTAATGCAGTCTATGTTGCTTTTGGAGTCTACAGACTTTGCTACTGCATAGATACTGTTTTATTAACTTGCAGTGACTGTTAATTCTACTCACATCAAGGAGAATGAAAACAGATACACCAATGACTAGCTCTGTCCTATACACTGTTAAATGATAAAAGGCAATGCTCTATCACTATCGTTTAAAAAATGTCATGCAAGGTAAATTGGTATTGCATTCTAGTCTGGCCTCAATATAGCTGTGATGATTTACTTAGATTGGGTGTACTTATTCTTCCATAAGGCACACCATTTACATCTGCTGCTGTGCATGGGTATTCATCCTAATCCAACCTGACCATTTGTTGTTCTCTTAAGTAACAGTAGCTCAGACTTCAAATTACTTTGCTTTGAATGACTAAAAGGTAATAACCTTTTTAACCAAGAGCTCTATTTACAATCAAGGGTTGCAATGTCTGACTGTTAAGAAAAGCTGAAACCTGGTCCAAATGCTTACTAGTTCTCTACCTTTCAAGTATATACCACAGTGGTGGCTTAAAATCTGGTTACTGTGCTCATTTCTTTTTTAAATGTTTACTACACTGGTGACTTGGTTCTAGATTATGTCACTTAGAACACAAATGCTTATGATCAAATTATACTTTTTTCCAATGTTTTGAGGCTGAAGTTACCACTCTACTCATAACGGTTTTAGACTACGTCCCTATTTCAGCTGCACTGCCACTGAAACATTCCTGCTGAAGTTCTAGAATGATGGGACCAAAGTGAAATAAGAGTTTCTCTCTGCAACTGGCTGCCTAATTAAGTCTCCTGATATGCATTTATCCATCTTCAGCATTAACCTGAGGCCTTTTGCATAACAATTTTTGCAATACTTCCAAGCTGGCCTTTACTCAATATGAAATGATTTCATTAATTCCCCTGTCTACATGTGACACATCTTCTCCCCTCCTCTACAGGTTTCTCTCAGTGTGGAGCCTTGACACCTTACTGAACTGACCATTAACCTCCAGTCCTACTTCTCTTACTCCCTTCCCAAAAATGCCATTTCTCTGGACACCTCCAGGTATACTGCATGACAGTTTCACTGTTTTTCTAATATGTAAATGTTCCACATGTTCACTCTTAGCAAACAGTTTACTACTCTCACGGAACCTCCTCCAACTTCTCCACTACTTCTACCATAAACTCTTATCACCTGAACACTGCAGTACTGAAATGGAAAATGTTCTTCACTGGCAGCATTCAAACATAAATAGGCCCCCCCTTATAATGGGTGATCTCAATACCCAGTGACTAGCAGATACCATTACTAGCCAAGGCTACAGTAATAACCCACTTGGGCTCTGCTTAGCTTATAATTCTTAATACAGTAGTCAACAGCATGCCATATTCACCCGGCCTTGTTCAACAAACATATCTGTTACCATGACAGGTACTATGTCAAACTGCATTAGCAAATATTCACCTATCTTTGGAGTATGGGGCACAATTGAGTGATCAAAAAAAAACTGAGGTTTTCAGTTTTAGTACCACTGATAATCAGCTTTAACAAAGTAAAACATAGTGATCCTATTCAGCTGAAATATGTCACCAGTTAAAAAAAAAAACTGCCTCACCTTTCACGAATGTTCTTGCATCTGTGGTTCCATACGTTTGCTATGGATCTAAAATGTGCAAGCCAAAACCTAGAAATCTTAAACATTTGAATCCGACTTCACTAGCTATGGACATCTACTCTGCTACTGGAAGAAACTGTGGAAAGCTGTAAAATGTTTAAATTTAACCTAACAAAAAGTTATAGCAAACCACTAAACTAATTCTCAACACTTCTAACAAGCAGGTAGTTAAACTGAATGGCAAATCTTTAGACATGGCACATACCACCTGTTTATCAATTTTATACACAGGCTATCTGACAAGATACACAGACAGATAGACAGAGAGCCTCTAATGAATTTCAGTACTCCTTTCTCCATCAAACTGGATAGCTACTCTACAATGAGGAAGTTTCTGCAGAAAAGAGCTCCATCAACTCCTGGACATCATGGATTTTCACCCAAGTTCTTGTACCTAACTGCTCAAGCTACTACAAAACCAAGTGGGTGGCTCTTCAGCAAAATCCTTACTAAAAATATGGTACCAAACTGTGAAAAAAAGAAATGTGTGTACTATAAAACATAGTTCCTTGGGGTGCCTGATCAGAGGACTCCTGCTGCAGTATTATATATAGACTGTATTTATATAGCATATATCATGGACAGAAGTAAATCAAAAATAAAAACAAGATAGCTGGGTGCACAAGACCCAGGATAAAAAGTGCCCAATCCTGATAAGCGCACGGGTGCCAGGAAGGAAAAAATGACAGTGTAGAATCCTCAAAATATGGAAACAATCCTACAATGGGGCCAGGCTTTTTTCTGATGGTCAGGGTGCCAACTAGAATAACTAAGATACGAGTTTGAAAAGGTAGCTTTTCTATGAATAGCAGAGATAAAGGTATGCTCAATAGGATCAATTTTTAAATTGACATCTAGATATGTGATTTCCTCTTTACTAAAGGCATGGGTGAACTTCAAAAAATATACTGTATTATTAATGTACTCCATAAAACAATTAACTTCTTCAACATTACCATCCCATACTATAAACAAATCATCCAAAAAATGGGTATAATACCGCATTTTAGACTTAAACCTGCTTGCAAAAACATATTCCTGCTCCCAAAATGACATGATGTAGTTGGCATAAATGGGGGCACAAGCTATTCATAGAAAAGCTACCTTTTCAAACTCGTAAATTAGTTATTCTAGTTGGCACCCTGACCATCAGAAAAAAGCTATTGTTAAAGGTCAAATGGTCAGGGCTGCCAGAATGACTAGTGGCGAGTTGGATTTTTTGGGAGAGGTTGAATTCATTATGGGCATGTTTATAAAGAGAGGATAGCCTGAGATGATGTGTAAGGTCATAGCTGATGAAGTTAAGCGAAAGAGATTACATGATACGTACTGGGCTTTATTAAAGGGGAGATTCAACAATGAGCCCCCAATGATAGGTACGGATGACACCGTCCTTATGGACATCAACGAACTTGCAATTAGTGAAGCAGCTGTGGACAGTGCGGATAAGGTGAGGCAGGAATGTGGTATTTATTTCATTACCACTTATTCATTTGATACACCTTATATTAGGGACATAGTGCTTAATAATTGGAAATTACTTGGACTTGACAGATTAGTATGTGAAAAGTTAGGTGGTCCCCCTAAATGTGTATTTAGAAAGGCACAATCATTTAAGCAATTGTTAGAGAAGGGAGCTAATGCTAGTACATCCACTGCGAAGAACATAGGTAATTTCAAATGTGGTAGATGTAGTGTGTGTTCCTTGATATGTCCTACAAATTCTAAGTTTAGTGTAGCTGGTGTTTCCATTAGGCTCAGTGGACATTTTGACTGCTACAACAAGAATGTGGTGTATGTAGCACAATGTGGTCAATGTCCAGCATACTATATTGGTAAAACTAGTAGAGCCCTTAGAGATCGTATTATGGAGCATCAGTCAGATATAAGATTAAAGAAAAAAACTAATGCATTGTATAGGCACATTGAATCAAACAGTGGGCATACATTTAAATTTTGTGTCATTCAACAAGTGGTTACGGATGTACAGGGGAAGATCCTTGATCTTCACCTTGACATCAGTGAAATGAGGTGGCAATTGAAATTGAATGCCATGGTATTTCCTGGCATTAATGATTACATCACCATTGCCCCTATTTTAAAATTAAGGCATATTCTTGGATAAAGGGCTTTTAACTGATGCATTTATTAAATGTATGTTTATATTTTGTTTTTAAATTTAGTACTGCACATGATTCACTATACAGTACTTTTTCATTGTATTAGTGTGTTTAGTTCACTTTAAGTCAATGAAATGTTTATCAACTTATTAATCAATTAATGATGTCATGTCCTGTTTCTATTTAAGTGTGTAAGGTTGTGCTTGGTTTTTTAGTCATTTGTATTCTGAAGAAGTCTGATTAAAGACGAAACCTAGGTAAATTCGTTTGTGGCTGGTTGTGTTTCACGGAGTCAAGTGCTGGTCCCTGTTTTATGTTCTGGTGGACTTGTTCTTTGTTGTAATAATGGAGACTACTATATAAAAAGCCCAGAATTTCCAGACACAATATATACAAAACGATTAAGGGAGAAATTAGAGGAAAGAAAAATACTTCTGCAGGAAAAACGGTCAAGCTTCAAATAAAAATGTGCTTTCATTAATACAAAAGATTTTTGAAAAACAGTATATAGATCAAGAAACTTTGGTCTCTAAAAAAAGAAGCCTCTGAGGAAGTGAGAAAATATAAACAACAAACTAGAGATATTTGAAAAATATAAAAAAGAAATATGGACATGGGAAAGAGAGAGAGATTTGATATGGTGCAATATTTATGCAAAGGAGAAAGCCAAGTTAACTAATATACAGAAGGCAGTTTCAAAGATATTCGAAAAATACAGGCAAAGGCATCCAGATATAGAAAATTTCACAATAAAAAGACTAAAAGCACAAAGATTTAATGTAGAAAAGTTGATTAGTAAAGTATAAGTTAAAGAAATAGAAGTTGAAGTTATGGAGTGCCTGCAAAGTGAAGGATTTAATGTAGGTCTAAAACAGACTACATCACAGCATGATGGAGCGAGTCCCCAGAATAAGGAAAAGCAAGATCATCAGGAGACATGTGAAGAAGAAATATGGACAGGGGAAAGGAAGAGAGATTTAATGTGTGTAATATTTATGCAAAAGAGAAAGCAAAACTAACAAATACAAAAACAGCAGCACCAAAGATATTTGAAGAAAAATATAGGCAAAGGAATCTGGATATGGAAAACTTTACAATACAAAAAAAAAAGAAGAAGACTAAGAGGAAAAGTAGAAAAAGAGATTAGTAATGGAGAAATAATAGAAACTGAGGTAATGGAACAGCTGCAAAGAGAAGGATTTAGTGCTGAAAATCAAATGCAGAAAGCACTACAACAGGATAGAGCAATGGACATCCAAATTAAGGGGAAACCAGTGGAACAGGAAGCAACAGGTCAGGTGCCATATCAAGATATTTTGGAGCCTTCCACAGGAAACCAGTATAAAAGTTCACTTGAAGCTAGACAGGAAGGAAAGGAACAGGAAACTGTGGAAACTCTGATGCAGTCAATGTTGAGCACCGATAGGCCAGTGAGTTCCATATGACAAAACAGATGGCACAGGATGAAATTGAAGAGAATGTGCCACAAGAAGATGCTATAGAACTTTCTATAGAATGCTCGCAGGAAATGGAAAACAAGGGATGTGCCCTCAGTATGGAAAAAAAGATGTTAAGAGAAGAGTTGCTCGATTTAATAGACAAAGACAGAAATATCAAGATCAATGAGAGAAATAGACTGCAGAAGGTTAATAAAACCCCAAAAGTCAGAAGCTTAATCAAACAAATGAACACAGTAATTAGGACTGTCCATAGAGATCCATGTGATATAACAGAAGTAAATAGAATATATTACTGTGCTGCTAAATTAATAAATGATAAAATTCTACCACAGGAACATAGAGTAGCGAGGGAAAAGGGGGGGGGGGTGAAAGCGAATACCATCATGGAAATATCAAATAGAGAAAACTATAAAGCAGCTAAGACAAGAAGTGTCATTGTTAGAAGATTATAGAAGAGGGAACAGATCAACAAAAATATTAAGAAAGATAGATGTGATAAAAGCAATGCGCAGTATTAGAACAGATCAGGATCTACTACGTACTATTGGAGATAAACTAAAAATTTCAAAACAGACGGAAAGACTCAGAAGATATGAAGATAAATATAAGGGAAAAGCACAAAATAAGCAATTTACTGATGACCCAAAAACGTTTTATAGAGAATTGGGGAAATAAGGTAAAAGGAATTGATAGACCACCGAAAAAAGAGGAAGTAGACACATTTTGGAGAAGTATATATAAAGATCCTGTGGAACATAAAGATGCCAAATGGATAGAAGTAAAAGAAAGAATAAGAAGTTTAAAGGTACAGGATATAAAATGGGATGAAATAACAGCCAGAGAGACTGAAACTAAGTTAAGAAAAGCCTCTAATTGGAAAACCCCAGGCCCAGATGCAGTACCTAACTTATGGCTTAAAGTATTAGCTTCTTTATACGAGGATCTAGCCAGGAGTAAGAACTATTTATATGGCACACCCCGAACAGACACCGCACTGGTTAACAGGAAAAACAATGCTCTTACTTAAGAATGAACCTGCAAGCTACCATAAAAATTATAGACCAATACCTTGTCTTCCGACGATGTATAAACTATACACTGGGATTGACGCCGACAGTTTATAGCCATTTAGAAAAAAACTCAATTATGGTAGTAGAACAAAAGGGCAATAAAAGAAAGTCATATGGAACAAAGGATCATTTGCTGTTAAAGTTATAGTGGAGAACTGTATGAAATGGAAGAATCTAAGTATGGCATGGATTGACTATAAAAAAGCATTTGATAGTATCCCACATTCATGGATAAAAGAGTGCTTAAAAATGTATAAGGTACATCCTACACTGATTGATTACATTACAGTAACCATGAAACAGTGGCAGACCACTTTGCAATTAAGCCATGATAAAGGACAGATTATCCCAGGGATAAAAATCCAAAGGGGGATATTCCAAGGTGTCTCCCTGTCAGCATTGCTATTTTGCCTTGCCATTAATCCATTAAGCTGTCTACTTAACAGCTTAGGTCATGGCTATAATTTGGCTTCTAGAAAACAACAAAGTCTAATGACTTATCTTCTCTTTGTTGATTTAAAATTGTATAACTCATCAGATGAGGAACTGAAAGCACAGCTGCAGGTTGTCAAAAGTTTTTCAGATGATATTGGAATGTCATTTTGTCTTGATAAATGTGCAAAAGCAACCTTTAAAAAAGGAAAACTGCAGCACCAGGAAAACATCAGTTTGGGACAAGAATGTGATATAAAAGAACTTGAGCAAGAGGGGGTGTATAAATACTTGGGAATTGATGAAGCATCAGCAATAAAGCATGAACAAATGCGAATAAAGCTTAGTAAGGAGTACTTTAGAAGACTTAAATTAATCCTGAAAACAGCACCGACACCTAGGAACAAGATCCAAGCTATAAATCAATTTGCTCTTCCTGTCCTAACTTATAGTTTTGGAGTGATTGACTCACCCCAAAAAGTGTTGGATAGATTGGATATTAAAACAAGGATGCTTCATGCTCACCAAATGATTTATAAAAAATCAGTGTATACCAAGAAGAAGAAGTGTATACCAAGATTATATATTCCCCATTCTGAAGGAGGGATGGGCCTCCTTGAAAGTGATTACATGTATAGATCTGCAATCATGGGACTCCACACATCTACTGACCTCACAAGATCCAAATGTGGTGAAAGTTTTGAAACAGGAGGCGAATAAATCTAAGATGACATCTCTGCTTAATTTAGCAGAAGCATATAGACATCAAGCAGGAATGGAAATCAAACCAGAAGTGGATAAAAACCAGGCAGCAACTGAATGTGCTAAAAACAAGAGAAAGAATATAAGGTGAAGGACCAGGAGAGAAGGCAAGAAATGTGGAAAAAACAAATATAGTTGCAAGTACAGAAAACTTTTGGAAGAGCCTCATGTTGATCAAGAATGAACTCAGGAATGGTTAAAGAGAGGTGAATTTATATCAAGAAATGAAAGGTTAATATTGGCAGCCCAAGACAGCGGGCTACGTACATGCTTGTTTAAGTCCATTGAACATGTGGGAGAAACAGACATATGTAGGTTTTGTGGAACCGAATTGAAAACAGATGCACACCTTACTGCTGGTTGCGAATCTTTAATGGCAGAGGGACTGTATACTGAAAGGCATAATAATGTGGTGAGATTGTTGCACTGGAGATTGTGCAAACATTATGGTATCGTAGTGGCTGAAAAAACACTGGAAACATGAGCCACAGAGAATCACAGAAAATTATGAAGTTTACATCACATGGGATCACCCAATACAAACAGTCCAAAAGATAGATGCTAGAAAACCGGATATAGTGGTCCAAGAAAAAAAGATAAAAGTAGCATTGATCATTGACATCGCCACACCTAGTGACTACAGTGTCTTGCATACAGAGAGACACAAAGTCATAAAATACTTCGATCTGCAGGCAGAAACAAGAGCCATGTGGAAGAAAGATACCCAGACAGTTCCAATAGTAGTAAGAGCAATTGGTCTTATAAAAAAGAATTTACAATTGTATTTAGATACGTTACCAATTCATGTAACACCGTATGAATTGCAGGAGTGCTGCGAAGAGCACTTTTGGCTAACATCAAAGAGTGAAACAATACTAATTTCATGAACTTTAATCGTACTTTGACTTAGGAATGGGGTCCATTCCCGTCATGGTATTAGAAACCCAAAAGACTTGGAGAAATTAAAAACGACAGTATTAAACTTTCTGCCACAAAACTGCACTCAGAAATTTTTTACAGCAAAACTGTGCTTGTAAAGATAAATGCTTACAACTGTTTATAGGGTCCACTTCTCACTTCTCACCAGTAACACAGGAGGAATCCCTATAAAAAGTGACGTGGACCCACCCTGCCTATTTTTCCCCTGGGAAAAATACCTATAAGAAGACAGCAAGACAGAGAAATGCATTTCACAATTCAAAG
This sequence comes from Protopterus annectens, assembly GCF_019279795.1. Classification (NCBI taxonomy): domain Eukaryota; kingdom Metazoa; phylum Chordata; order Ceratodontiformes; family Protopteridae; genus Protopterus; species Protopterus annectens. The sequence goes on along the minus strand of NC_056741.1, from coordinate 1,118,749,951 downwards.
CCTAAGAAAAAACACTTAAGGTAATCCTTGGTTTCTATTTGGGGGATTCATCACTTTCAAGCATCTGGAAGTATGAGAGACAATATACAACATTCCCATTCTCTTCTAACTCAGGACACGATTAATGCCAACTCAGTATGGAGCTGCTTCCTGTAATAAAAGGCATCAAAGTAAGGAAGATCCTCAGAAACCATTTAGGACTTGCCTTCCAAACTTCACTCTGCTTCCGGACTGAATTTCCAGAATGAAGTTTTTTATAAGACTATGTTCAGAGTAAGCATCATGACTAAAGGCTCAACTTAGAGAAGGCAGCAGTATCTATAACTACACTGGTGGAGTAGGCACTTAAAGGTCTATCAAAAATATTTGCCTTTTAATGAATAACATGCAGAAATGCAATGCCTTTGGCAAGACTGTCTTGTCTGACAAAAAGATTACCCTCTCTGGTGACCTGGGTAAGACAGGGAATTTTACCAGCCCACCCATCCCAGTAGAAGTATGAGGCTTTATGTGAGAGCTGAAGCTCAGTTCATGATGAAGACCAGGGACATGCACTGGTAGATCATTCTTGGACTGAACTGTACCAGTGCCATTGCATGTTGGGGGGGGGGTGAGACATAAAGGGCATTAAAAAACTGAATCCTGTTGGCCAAGATGACTGCTCACCTTCACTACGCTCTCATCTCAGCTGTCAGTCTGGCTATAGCCAGCAAATGAACGATCAAGGAGTTAGACTGACAAGGAAGTGGGTATGATGGTCTGGTGTGAAAAGAGTTGACAAAAAAAATTCATGTATGATCTCTGTCTGCTTTTAGAAAAACTAAATCTCAAATTATTTTATGTGATGCAAGTAAAACCTGCAGATATCCAGCTCATTAGCAAAACTTCTTCAAAGTAATTTGTTGCCGGAAACCATCTTAGGATGATGAAATGAGTGAGTTTTATGTGAATTCTAAAATCAGTCCTGGAAAGAATTTTGATACTTTTCTTAGTACTACCCTGTCTTTAAAGAGCCTAAACATTCATCTGATAATAAGGCTTGAAAAGTTCAGCAATCTTTCTGGACAGGGGATATCTAGGTATGGCTGACTGAGCACCACATTAATTACAACTCTCCAGGTGCGAAAACCAAGAATTCAGCAAAAAGTTGATAAAAGGTATTGACTTTGGATAAATATGGTTACTGGCTAGTAAACATATGGCTGTTAAAAAAAATATATAAAACTAGCAAACCTACAAGAAAGTTACTAAGGGAGAAGTAAAAGTTTTAGTTGAGAATAACCTCATGGATGAGCAACAGAAAACTGACCAATTTCTAATCTCAATGCAGAAGATGGCATCTAGCAACCTAGAAGAAAAACTAAAAAATGTCACTATCCCCCTTCCCAGTCAGCACTGCAGTAGGCTGCTTATGCATTCACTGGTAAGTCTCTCAGCGTATAAATGTATCCTTACTCATTTGTTTTTCTTGTTTTCATTGTTATTGCTCTGTAGACAGTTGCAAATGTTCCACAAGCATAATTATTGCTAGCCATTTCACTTAGCTCGCTTTTCCTCGTCAGACCAAAAGGTATAAGTAGCCTTGCAAACAAGTGTAACCTTACAGCACTCTTTTGGCCACTTATACTTTCTTGACATTGTACTGCTAACCCGCTCGTACCAAGCGACCTGCATATGGTGCGACTGCCCTTTACCATGTCTTGTTTAGTGCTCAAGAGCATTGTTATGACACCAAACTTCATAATGCCAATGTGAGTTCATACTCTTATGTCGTTTTAAACTGCACTGCCATGAGACAAAAAGTGATGGCAGAAGTCTGTACCACTTACTCGGTTTGGATATATTACATATTCATTATTGCTCATCATGCACTCTCTGCTTTCCTAGCTGTACCATTTGGCTCACTGTAGTACCAAAACACATGTACCTCTCTGTTAAACCTGTATATTCCCCAATTTCGCTCTCTCTGCTCACTTCACCCAGTTTTTTACTTATTTATTTTTTTAAACACGGAACACTAATTGCTGTTTGTGTGAGCCTTATGTTTTATACATGTCCTCCGAAACCTAGAAATGGTGCTAGGGTGATGTTTTACGTTATCTGTAGTCCTTAAAGCATTGTAATATAATTTCTTGAAGTTATACCTGCTGTATTATGGATTGCTACAGTTGTTTCTTCTGCATTTTAGTATCAAATGAAGTGTGTGTGACATGTTTTGTTTTCTTTAATTGCTAAGACACTGTTACTGTAACTACATTGCTTTGTAGCCCTTTATCTTCTACTACTGCATCCTTTCTCCCTGCACCCCCCCTTTCTCCCTTAATCACCTTTCTTTCACTTATTTTTCAGCTTGCTCGGGTCTACCTGTGTTCCTCCACTTTTACCACAGCTGCTAAGAGTACCTGCCCACCCGAAAGAGAGAGACAAAAATTAAAAAAGGCTTTCAACTGGACTCCCATTTCAGTCTGTATGTGCATACATTTGATTTGTAAACTTCTGTTATTTGCTATCTACTCATGGTGCGCACAGTTGCAGCCTACAGCAGCAGCCTTTTATAATTTTTACTGTCCCCTGGTTAGCCATCCACTGCCCCATTCAATTAACAACCGAAAGCAAAAAGAAAATTCACTCCCTCTATTTTCCCTTCTTGTACTTTAACTTAATTTTATAACGCCAAAAAAATGTACAGAATTTCTCAAAACTTGTGTACCTTAACACAGATAAAAAAAACACAAGTGAAAGGTGAAGCCACTGAATCCTTTCTTCACAAAGACTAATACCATTGGTTAAGCGCTTTCGGCCAAAAAAATAGGCCTTCATCAGAACAAGCTAACTGGTTACACACTGCCATAATATGTAATTTTTTAAAAACATCCTAACCAATCAAATCTTCATTCCAATTAGCAATAAAAAATGTTTGAACAACCTTCCATTTTCAAAAACAGCTCAAAAAGCATATTAAAACACATAAAAAGCATGATAAAACAAAAAAATATAAAAAAACTACTTGCATTTATTATAAGTCTTTCTTCTTAAAACAGCCTTATAATTCAATCCATTATTTAAACCTGGTGCCCTACAGGCATCCAGCAAAATCTGCCATTTGAACTCCCTATAATCAAGTTCCCCAGCTCTGTCTCCATTAAAATCATAGGGAACATTGTCAATAATCCCAAAGTAAAATTTAATATTTCCTACACATGTTAAGGTGTGCTTAAAAACTGCTTTGTCTGGATTCCTCTCTTTTATAGTATAATAGTGCTCATAAAGTCTGTTTTTTAACTATTAGTTTTTCCAGTGTAAAAAAGTGGAACAGAATGAACATTTTCCATGTATACCATGAGGTATTAACTTTCACCCTAGATAGTAAAGAAATTAAGGATGTAGTGTTTAACAATTGGGAAGATTTTAGCATCCAATAGTGAGCTAAAGAAAGTAGTAACACCTTTTGTCAATAAAAGGGCAAAAAAATTCAAAGAAATGTTACAAGGTGGGCAATATAATAAGCTCATAATAGGTGGAGGTACTTATAAGTGTAAAAGTTGCAATTATTGCAAGTATATTTCAGAAGGACCATATTTTGAAGTTTGCACCCATGACAGGGCTTGGCAGATTCCTGGAATTTTTCATTGAAAATCCACCTACGTGGTGTACATGGCAAAATGTTCGGTCTGTTCCTCTTTTTACACTGGAAAAACTAACAGTCAGTTAAAAACAGAATTTATGGAGCACTATTATGCTACAAAAAGAGGAATCCAGATAATGCACTTTTTAAGCATACCTTAACATGTGTAGGAAATAATAATAATAACAACATTCAATTTTACTTTAGGATTATTGACCATGTTCCCTATGATTGTAATGGAGACAGAGATGGGGAACTTGAATATAGGGAGTTCAAATGGCAGATTTTGCTGGATGCCTGTAGGTCACCAGGTTTAAATAATGGCGTGAATTATATGGCGCTTTTAAGAAGAAATGATTAATTATAATAAATGCAAGTATTTTTTATATTTTTTTGTGTTTTAATATGTTTTTTGAGTTGTTTTTGAAAATGGAAGGTTGGTTAAACATGTTTTATTGCTAACTGGAATGATGATTTGACTGGTTAGGATGTTTTTAAAGAATCACATATTATGGCAGTGTGTAACCAGTTTTGCTCATTCTGATGAAGGCCTATGAAAGCGCTTAATCAGTGGTATTAAAGTCTTTGTGAAGAAAGGATTCAGTGGCTTCACCTTTCACTTGTGTTTTTTTTGTTCCTAATTTTATAACTCTAAATTTGCCTTACTTCATGACTTTTGTTCTAATACTTTAACCTACTTTTATAACTTTAATATAACCTACCTTTATAACGTAGCCACCAGGTGGCGCTACACATCCTCTCATTCATCACTTTGTAGCGATATTATAACTCCTGATCCCCTATACACTTTTAGTGATAGAATCAGATATTTATGGTGTGCTTTAACCATCTTTTTGAATTTTAGCTATATCCCCATATCAGAAACTGCTGAAACTCATAGCCTTTTTAGTCTCTGAGCTGAGCTTACCTCCGAGTAGGCCAATAACCTACGTGTTTCCCAGCGACTGTGTGGCTGACTGTTTCACATCTCTTCCTTACTCCCCTTCTTGGCTCTACCCGCTCCCCCCTACCCTACCACCAAATCACATCCGCACCTACTATATGTATATTTATACATCACTCATCTCCACCCCACTCCAATCACAATAAACCTAAAACAAACCCCACCCACCTAGGAATCTTTACATCACCCAACAAACTACCATCCCTCCTACAATGCTCTACATCGCATCACCCCCTATAACTCCATTTGCTCTACTAATCACTCTCTCCTGTCTTACCCATCTCACACTTTTCCAACCCTTACCATAACTCTCTCACACACTCCATTGCATCATACCATCAACCTCACTCCCCATCCTACTCATACATCTCACATGGAGTCTACCTCTAACCCAACATATCAATTAAAACCTAAACTACTCCTCTCCCCACCCCCCTGTACTCACCACTTTAAATGCCATATCAGAAAATCCCTAGTCTTACAGAACCCAAATTATCCATCCCCAACACACCACCTCACTCTAGTCCTCCACCATATCACTCTCTCACTTGCCGGTGACATCCACCCTAACCCCGGACCCATCTCTAACACTGAACTCACAAAACTCTCCACTCAACTCACAAAACCAAAGTCCTTTCGCCTCACTACACTTAATGCACAGAGCCTTAAAAACAAAATCCCTTACCTCCATGCCTGGCTCTCCCATAACCACCATTTCTGAAACCTGGCTCAAATCCTACATAAAAGAAAACTCGCATCCTACCACCACGTTACCAAATAATTCGCAATGACAGAGTCCACAAAAAAGGAGGTAGAGTAGCCATAATCTACCCCTCCTCCCATACCATAACCTCTACTGCCAACACTAAAATTATAATAGGTTTATTAAAAATAAACATCCATGAATCCATATATGTATTGCTAGCCTCTATATTCCCCCCTGGTGATATCAAAACACTTGAACACATCCTATTCTGGTTTTCCTCCAACATAAAAAATGAAACCTATATCCTCGGTAATACCAACATCAACTGGACCACTATTAACTCTGAAGCCCCTTCCCACACAATCAGCCAGATACAAATTCTCCCAACTAATACATTCTCCAACCAGACCAAACAAAGATGGTACTGCCGGAACAATCACTGACTGGATACTAACTCCTCACCCAAACTTGATCACCAAAGCCAGAATAATACTAGATCCTCTCAGCAATCACTTACCAGCCTATGCCAACTGACTCCCATCTCCACTACAAAAACACCGCCATTACATCCAAACCCGCAACCTCTCCTCTTTCAACCCTCTAACTTTCTCAGAATGCCTAAAGCATACTGGCTGGTCCCCTCTAAAACACCTTCCTCTAGATGATGCTGTATCCCATTTTAACTAGTCATTCCTCACCCTCCTCAACCAGCAAGCCCCCCCCCCAATCCAAATGCATCAAAACCAACCCTTGCCCATGGTTATCCTAAACTAGCCATGCACCAAAGGGATAAAAAAAATGGAAACAATGTCAAAAACAAAATACCCCTACACCCCTTCCTAGAATTTAAGCAACTTCAAAATTCCACAAAAAAACCTAATAGCTAGACCGCAAAGCCCACTACTCTAAACTCCAGTCCTTGCACTCCACAAATCCCAAAATATTCTACAACTCTAGCTCATCCATTCTGCATCCTGGTAATAAAGAAAACCCCTGTCCAAACCCCCAAACTCTATGACATTGAAACAGCCACACAGTTCAACTCATTCTTCATAGACTGCATAGCTAAATTATCCACCTTTTTCCCCACCACCCTCCTCCAGCTCCAGCCCCACCTGCCCCAACCAACACCCAAATCACCTACCTTTCTCCACATCCTTCTGCCTTACTCACATTCCCACAAGTACTATAAAAAAACTTCTCCTCAAATTCAAATCCTGTCACAATGCACCAGACAATCTTCCACCTACCTTCCTCAAACAATCTGCAGATGGCATTGCCTATCCCATCTTTATTCTTATAAACAGATCCATACAAGAATCATACGTCCCTTCTATCTGGCACCATGCTTACATCATCTCCTCCACAAAGGTGGCAAAAAATACTGACACCACCAAATTCAGGTCTCTTGCCATCCTTTCCCCTCTTTCTAAAATACTAGAGAAAACTATCCATGCACAACTGATGACACACCTATCGCTAAACAATCTCCTCTACTCAACACAGTTTCTGCCCTGGTCACAGCAGCATGACTGCCCTTCTTTCCTTTCTTGAAACCATCAACCTTGAACGTGACTCAGGCAAATTCATATCAACACTATTCCCAGATCTGTCAAAGGCCTTTGACACCATCTCCCACACCCTACTCCTATCCCAACTCTCCACCCTACATCTCTCCCCCACCACCACAGCATGGTTTTCCAGCTACCTATCCAACTGCCAACAAGCTGTCTAATGGAAAACCTCAGCCTCCCCCTTCCTACCCATTCCCACAGGTGTCCCACAAGGTTCTGTTCTTGGCCCTCTACTCTTTAACCTATTCACTAACAACTTTCACCACTCCATCCCAGAATCATCTGTCATCCAATATGCAGATGACTCAACTATCATCTGCTCAGCCTTCTCCCCTCCGAGCTCTTAGCAAAAACCCAATTAGCTTTCTCCAAAACAGAAACCTGGATGCAATTCAACTTTGGCTCTTAATGCAAATAAAACCAAACTAATGATTTTCTCCCCTACCAGAAACTTCATTATTGACAAAACCTCATTCATCATACAAAGCCAAAACACCCCCCTTGAAATCATTCCCAACACCAAGCTTCTCAGCATCATCCTTGACAAAGAACTGAAATATAATACCCACATCCACTCGCAATCAAGAAAACGCACCAAAAGATAGATGATCTCTACAGAGCAACCATTTCCTCAGCCTCTCTACCAGTCAAACCCTTGCATCCACCTTCCTGCTCCCCTCCCTTATGCATGGTGCCCCTCTGTTCACCAATATCCATCTTGGCCTATGTTCCAAACTCAAATCCTGCTACCACAAGATCTGCAAATTTGCAACCAGTTCAAAGAACTTATCCCACCACTGCCACTCCCTCATCACCCTCAATTGGCTTGAACTACCCCAACTACCTCAGTTACCTACAACTCACCAATGCCCAAAAGCTCATCCTTAAACCTGCCAACTGCCCATCTCTCACTACCATCCTTAAAACCCTATATACCCAACCGCTCACTCAGATCCAAAACCCAAAATCTCCTTCAGGTCCACAAACCAGCACAGCCTCCTGGCTACTACTATTACTACTGTCTTACTCTTTAGCTAAACAGTGGAACTCTCTCCCTCCACACCAATGCAACCTACCAAACCATACAAGTTTCAAATCTCAGCTATTCCTTCATCTATCTTCCAAATGGTAATGCCCATGTCACGCTCCAACATAAATCTGTCTAAACCCACTCTCTCTCTACCTTACACTAAAATCATTCACAAACTACCATCACTATTGCTTCATCTCAATCACAATCTCTCCCTTACCAGGGACTTATTTTCTCTCTACTATTCTATTGTATTATACTTTCCTATACAAACATACAGACAATTTCTTTGTGTGTAATGTTCACCTAACCTAAGGGCCAAAAGCTGTATGTTTAAATGTATAACTTACTAAGATCTCATGATAAAATGTTTATTTTTTCTGTAAATATTTAAGCTACCTAATCCTAAGAGCTAGTAACTATATGCTTAAAATGTTAACTTACTAAGAGCTTATGACAAAATGTTTATTTGTTCTGTAAGTTTAAATTTTCTGTAATAATTTACATCTTTTGTTTTTAAACATGTGACACGTAACTTGCAATATCTTGGAGCTTTTCTCCCTGGGCCTCCACTGAAAATGGGCTTGTTATGGCTCAGTGGACTTCCCCGGTCATCAAACTTAAATAAATAAAATAAATAAATTAATTAATTAAAAAAAACTAGAACAAGCACATTCAAAAATAAGCTAAACATTAGACACCTATATAAAGTCAAATAATAAAAGACTGGAAAAAAGAGGAAAGGCTTAGTACACGTTCAGATGAACTGATTTTCAGAAGTCAAAATAACTACAATATAAAAAAGTTAGAGAATTAAGCTTTCCAAGGAAAAACTGTTCAAAAAGAGTTTAAGTGAGAGAATGCAGAGAGAATCTGAGGTTTGCTGCCATCCCAGAGAAACTGGATGAAGCAGACCACACTATTAACTTTATGAGCACCCATAGGTAACTGGACTGGTGTTCCATAACAGCTATTCACCCAGAGAGTATACATGTATATGCCCTAAATCTTGCCATTAGGAAAGACCCAAAATGTATTCTGGTGAAGATGCACACATAGCAGAGAGATCTCCAGACTAAATATGCCAAAGGGAGAGGTTCTGAAAGTTGGAGACACCAGAGTTTTTGTGGAAAATGACTTTATTGTACACCAAGCAAAAAAGAAATAAATTCATCTTGGCAATCCGAGGATTTGTGAGACTAGACAGAGATGCAAATGGTTACAACTAGCAGATTTCAAGAATGTTTCTTCCTTGAGGGGAGGAGGTCAATGACATACAAGGAAGCAGAACAGATGGTACAGGGGGTAAAGTTTGGCTAAAAACAAGCTAAAGAAAATTAAACTACTCTGCTTTCAAACAGTAAACAGCCAGGGAGAGATGAGGTCAGTAAAACCATACCCACTGTTTAAAAAAGTATGAAAGACAAAGAGAAGCTCAGGAATTGACTACAGCAATAAGGAGAATTCCGGATTCAAATCACATGCCTGAGCTGAAACAGGATGAAGATCAGAAAGAAGAGAAAGTGAACTTAAAAAGTAGAATAACTGCAAAATATTATCATCATCATATTATAGTTAAGTATTTGGACTGTCGAGGCATGGAAACCAATGCAAGGAAGTCTGAACTACACCGACAGTGTTAATTTCTCTCACTAGTTTATCAACCTTACTTTGTGCTTTGGCTTCAAAGAAAAAAAGATGGAAGACAAAGTAACTAAGTGGAGTGGTTTTCTTCAATGAAAAGGTTTTCTGACAAATTGCATGTTATCATTGTAAGAATATAATTAAGCAGAGTCTAGTTAAGTTTTGTAATAGTACTGCCTTAAAGGGAGAGGGTGCTTTGACCATTTATTAAATTATGCAATAAGTGGATTGACAAAAAAAATAAATGTACAAGCCAAGAGTCATGATGTACATAGGACAGGAAAATGTGAGGAAATTATGAACCTGTACTACTAAATTATAACCTTAGAGGGTATCTGCTACCGTTTGCGCTCAAGATAAAGCAAGAAAGACCAATCAAACATTGAACAGACTGTGTGTTCCAAGTGATTTTCACTGGCTCCTTGGGAAAGAATTTAAGTGCAAACTATCAATAGCATGAAGCTTACTGAGATAGAAAAAAATGAAACAAAAAGGAGGAAATGATCTGCTTCTAAATGCATATTCTGTCCCAATAGCTTCAGTATAAGAAAGCATTGCATACACAGCTCACATTTTGTTTATTAACTGAATGCAGATCAGGACTTTCTTTTAGAGCTAGTAAACAGTTTATTTTAGTAAATGCATGAGAGTGGCTTTCTATGCTATGGAGGAGAAGTATTACACAGCAACCAAGACACTGGCTTTGAATAACCACAGGTGAAATCTGTGCTGAAGCATGACTAACTTAGCCCTCCCCTTAAAAATGCGTGTGTGTGTGTGTGTGTGTGTGTGTGTATGTATGTATGTATATATATATATATATATATATATATATATACATACATACATACACACACATAGAAATGAGAGACGGAAATATGAAAGAAAAACAGAAAACACTTAGAAGGGCTGAAAAAAGTTTAATCACTGCAGAATAAAAGGGGAACTCTTGCAGAACAGGAAGAGAAATTGCTTGTGCACACTAGGGAAAATAAACATTTAATATTTTATACGTGTTCAGAAAAAAAATGCGGTTAAGCAGATACTTTTTGACAATCTCAGGGAAAAGAAATTGCAAGTTCAATGACTAAAGCAACTGAAAGTCGAAAGAGTGGAACAGCAGTAGCAAAACTTTGGGACCCTCTGACAAAGAATAACTAAAGATCTTGTGCAGATAATGAAAATGTTTCAGAAATTTTATGACATTATAGAATGATGAGGAAAGGGAATTCAGGATAAAGTCCAAATGGAAATATTTACAGAAAATTACATTTGCCAATGTCTGGAAACAAGAGATTCAACAGTTGATAGCAAAGACAGATAGACAAGAAATAACTAACATACAGTCAATCCACGGGAAAATACCAAACAGATAGCATTCTTGCACTGCAAAAGTTTGGAGAAAGGAAATTATTTAACAATGTCTTCAAAGGCTTTATGAATGCACTGAAAGGGGGGAGGGGTACTAGCATCCTGAAGGAAAGCAATGCAGTATTGCTGAAAAAGGGGAAAGAGATCCACACTGTACAGACCAATTTCAAAGTCATGATTACTAACAGTTTACTTCTACATTAGCTAAGAGAAAAGCAAAAATGCTATTAAAACTTACAAACACGAATTTGTGTGGTTTTGTGGATGTGACACAGACATCCAACAATATTAACAGAACAATAATGACACAGTGGGAGTCAGAACATAAAAATATCACTGTTGGAGAGCTTGGACATACAGAAATCATTCAACAAAGTTTGCTATGATTTTGTGTACAGAACAGTAACAGCAATTTCATTTCCTGCTAAAATGAGGGATAGCAAAAAGAACATATGAAGGATCTCAGGACAGAATAAAGGCCGGAGGGGTACTATCAGGCAAACCAAGGATAATATTGCGGGATGCCCTATCTTCCCTTCTATTTGCCTTATATTTACAGGCTTTAGCAAGATAAAGGACTTCAATCCAGGATTACAGCTTATATGGTGATCAAGAGAAACTAGCCTTGCTCACGCATGGTATGGTATTGTGTTATAAATGACAGACCAAGAATGGGATTTCTCAGTGCTGTGGAACATTTTGAAAACAGTTTCAGACATTTTTGGAATACAAAATAAATTATAACAATGAAGGCTACAATAGCAGATTTTGTGCCTACATATAAGCTAATTCAACAGTATTTATACTTATGGAGATATGACAAAATTAAATAGTAGGGGATTATAGGTTAAAAAGAGACGCTCTGCCATGGCAGCTAAATATCAGTGGGATGAGACTAAACAAAAGATAAATCAGAAAAATATTAGTCTGGAAGGCTCTGATCATGGATATGGATAGTAAGATACGAACACTGAAAATATGTGCAAATTCCTTTAGTACTACCTCATGTACACTGACAACCCCTCTCCTCATACCTCCCAACACTCAGACTTGTAAAAGATGCACTTATATATCCAAACTGGAAGCCACACACTCTCCAGCCAAGACTGGAATAGCTAGTCAAGAGGAGAAGGTCAACACTTGCACCACACCACATGGAACATACAGCCCTCACACCAGCCCTACCGTCACATAAAACACAAACCACACACCCACCTTTGCGGAGGCTCTCAATAAAAATCTACCCAAATGGCAGAGCCCTCCAAGGCAGAAACGCACTCAACCACCACAACACAACACTAATCACGAGACACATGACTCTCCTAATCAGTATGCCACTCAACCAAAGCCCCTAAGGCAAAACAGCATACCCAACACACTAGTCATAGGTGACTCACTGGTGAGGCACACTGATGTCCCATTTACTAGGTTGACTAAGGTGAAAGTAACAGTCAGCTGCCTGTCAGGTGCCAACATCTGCCATATAACGCACATACTCACGTCCCTCAACAACAGGTACAAATATGACTCTGTCATTGTACATGTGGGTGTGAATGACCTGAGAAGTACCTACCTGGACTACATGGAGGAGTTCTTGAATTAGGTAGCCCAGGCAGGTATGACCTAAGCCCTGAGCAGCATCCTACCATCACCCAGAATGATACCACAGTACAAGCAGCAAATGATTGATTTCAACAAGTGGATAAGTTTCTAATGTCATTCTAAGGGAATCCAGTATCTGTCTGCCTGGGATGACATGATTGGCAGACCTTGATGCTTTGCCAGAAATAGCCTGCATCTGTCACCCCTGGGCTTCCAGATACTAGTCAAGGCTCTTGCCACCCCTATAGTGCCTTTTTTAGGCGGTGTTCCAAAGACCAAATTTCCACCATAACAGCTACAAACAAATGCAATCTGAGAGTCATGCTGCTCAATGCTAGAAGTCTAAATCTTAAAATGCACTCGCTCGAAGCACTCCTTAAAAATAGAGAAAATCGACATTTGCTCTGTAACAGAGACCTGGTTCAAGGCAGCAGAAAGCACCCCTGCACTACCAGGCTATAACTCATTCCATACCTTTCGGCCCCAGAACTTGGACTGAAGCTCCAAAGGCGATGGCGTTTCCATATTCATAAAGGATGTGCACACCTACAGACTGGTAGCCCAACATAACGCATCTGAGATACTTCAGGTGCAACTAACATTGGGTAAGACAGCGATTCAGGTTGTAGCCTGCTATAGGTCCCCAACCATGTCCCAAGACTCACACTCCATGTTCCTAAGCACCTTGGAGAATATTAGGGTCCAACCTAACTCTCATACTGGGCGACTTCAACTACCCCTCCATTAACTGGGAAAACTACTCAAGTACCAATACACTTGCACAATGCTTTCTGTAATTCATTAATTCCAATGCTATTGACCAGCTCGTTCTTAACCCCACTAGAGGTAGCAACATCCTTGACCTGGTCATTACTAACATGTATGACCGTTGCTCTACACCAATAGTCAACTCCTCCCTGGTTAGATCCGACCACAAACTAATTACCTTGGAAATCCACATCCCTCCCACCCCACCCCCACAAAGGTAACCACCATGAAAAACTTCTCCAAAGCTAACTTTGGGCTCCTAAAAACAGAGGTGGCTAACTTCACGGCACCCATGCAAATGAATAGTTGCATGACCGCTGAGTCATACACCAATGGACTGTACGAACAAGTACACAAATGCATGGATCTCGCCATACCAAATAAAACTAAGATGCTTCCTCAAAAAAAAAGAAGCCAATCTGGTGCTCCCCTGCCATAAACAAACTCTACAACAGGAGGAGAAAACTGATGTGGAATAAGGCGAAGTCCCAAGACTGGAAAAACTCCCTTATCAGCCTCAACAAAAGGTAGAGATCCCTCATCAAATCCTCTAAAGCTAGCTATGAAAACAGAATTGCTGCAGATAGTAAAGACAACTACAAGGCCTTCTACAGTTATGTAAAGAATCTCCACAGCAATTCCCAGATTTGCTCTGAGCTACTGCACAATGGTACCCCCTATACCGAGCCAACATATATTGTCAATATACTGGCTGACAGATTCAGTGCCAACTTTAGCCCTCTCGCCCCCCCAAAGGACCAATCACAATACCAGTAGATTGCCAGGCACCCAGTATTACTGCTGCACAGGTTAAAACAGCACTGTCCAAGGCCAAGAATACAGCTTCTATGGGACCTGACAATATCCCTGGCTGTGCTCTACATGAACTACAGAGTGAACTGGCACCTCACCTGTTTGCCCTGTTCAATCACAGGCTCACGTCAGGCTTTGTCCCTACTGAATGGCGCACTGCTACAGTCATCTCTCTACACAAAGGAGGAGTGACTATAGACCCCGGGAATTATCGCTCCATTAGCCTGACGAGTCTGATATGCAAAGCTATGGAAAGCATCATCATGGACCTAACAAGGAAATAGGGAATCTCCAAACTCTGGATCCTACACAGTTTGGTTTTGTGAAGGGTAGATCATGCCTGCTCAACTTGGTTGACTTCTTTGAGTCAGTCACCAGAGCTGTGGATGAAGGCAAGGTGGTTCATACAGCTTACCTTGATCTGGCCAAGCCCTTTGATACCATTCCGCACTCAGGAATTTTAGAAAAACTCACTAAGCCAGGCATCAACCCCTATATCTCTAGGTGGGTTGCAAACTGGCTCACAGATAGAACCCAAAGTGTGAAAGTAACTGACTCCAAGTCTCCTGTTTGTATCTACTTCTCTGAAGTCTAGGCCAACACAAAGGAACTCTGGCTGGAAAAGTTTGCAGACGACTGCAAGTTGGGAGCTATTATTAACTCCCCAGGTGATGCTGACATCCTACAGAAAGGCCTCAATGAAACCAACGATTGGTATCAGAACCATTAAGCTCAATGCCAAAAAATGTGTTGTCATCCCCCTTGGGAAAAACCCGGTTCCCTTGAATTACCACACTGATGGTAGTCCACTGAACACAGAAGATGTTATAAGAGATCTGGGAACACACTTTGACAACAAACTCTCTTGACCACCACGTTGCCACTGTGGTCAGAAAGTCCTATGTGGCACATCTCATTACTAAGGGTTTTGCATCGAGGAAGAAAGAAGTCATTGCTTCCCTCTACGCTTCCCTCATTAGGCCAATAATAGAGTACAATGCCCCATTTGACATGTACCTCACTAGACACCTGCAGCAACTGGAGTGGCCGCCACGTACCTCAAAGAGGATCCTAGGCCTTAAACACTTGTCCTATATGGACAGAATCAAAAAAACTCCAACTATTCTGTCTCATATCGCCTACTTAGAGGCTACCTCCACTTGACTTACAAAGCCATGTCTGACCCAGCTCTGTTGGAAATGCTAAATCTAAAGAAATTCCAGTCCCTCCGCACTACACGCTCCAGAGACCTCAACCTCATTACCACAATTAACAGAACATGCTGGAAGGACCGGTGCATAACCTAGAGACTGTCCATGCTATGGAATAGACTTCCCATACATGTCAAGCAGAGTACCTCATTGGCCCTCCAAGAGAAATCTTGATGAGTGGATGGGAAATAGAAAATTCACCATGGGGATCACTCCAGTGGCTCCACTCAACAGAGGCACTAGGAACTAAGGTCGGGTGGCACGATGCCAGGGTAATCCTATGGGCTAGGCTTGTAAAGGTTCCAAGGTCATTAGCCTAGTACACACCTATGAACCTATATGCCAGGCCATTCATATTTGTAACAGCTTGGTGAGAGGGTGTGGATGACAATTAATAAGGAACTAAAAGTTTATTTAGGATAGGAAAATAAGCAAACATGGAGGATTATTTTAAAGCCATAGAAATGATGAGTTTGTGTGCATGTTGAAGGATATAGATCAAAGTGGAAAAAGTTGATTGTACAAGGAAAAGTATATGGGAGCCAGAGAAACAAATTAGTATTCTGCGTTCAAGTCATTAAATAAAACAGTAATAACCAGAGAGAATTTTACATCTATAAAGTGGCAGAAATTTACCTAAGAAGTGCAGGACTAGGGTAAGGAGATTTTTCCAACAGGGATATGCAATAAAAAGGATGTACACATCAACCAAAAGGTAGCTGGAAATTAGCTAAGGCACCATGATAAAGGGCTCTAGTGCCATGTCATAGGATAAAACCTTAACTACAGCCTAGCTGACCCAGGTTCAATTAGTAGCTTGGGCATTTGAGGAACTAGCAGGGAGGGATTGGTATGCCTATCCTGGGGGAAGGGACATTAAACTTAGGGTTCTATGAGGGGAGGCATGGTCCATATAGAGAGGAGGAGCTCTTGGATGATTATGGGATGGGCATAAGGGGGAGTGGCAAACAAAAGGGTAGGTCATAACATAAAATATCCTTCCCCTTTGCAGATGCAGTTGCTGGTGGGACCCCCCACGGGATGCCACTAAGATTTACGCAGGCCCCAGCCCAAACAAATCAATATTAGTCCAGAGGATGAAAGGAGGGGGCTGTAAGACATGGGGATAGACAAGGGCAAAAAGGGGGCGCAAAAAAAGGGAATCATAATATATGAAACAGATACATTCGGAGAGAAAAAGTAATAGAGTTAAAGGGAAACCAAGACAAATATCTGACTTGTGGGTTAGGGATTATTGCCCATATCAAGGACTGATAGAATAAAGACAGAGAGAGTAGGACAAAGGAATAATAAATGAAAGCCCATCCCCAGTGGGATATCTAATACAGCAAACAGATGCAATCATCAAAATGTGATATAAAAGCAGGGCATGTAACATTAAGGATAAGAAGAGCTTAGAAAGGATTGGGAAAAGAGAACAGATATTTTGCTACACCAGGCAGACTAGGTGTTGGAGATGTGAAGGGGCAGAGAGAGGAAAATGCTTTGAAACAAATGGAGTAACTATGGAGATTATTTCTGAGTTGCTGCTTAGAGTTAGAAGTGCCAAGACATAGTAAGGACATAAGTTTAATGCTACTTGAGGCCAAGAAAAGCAATAATGAGAAAATGGAAATCCAAGACTAAACCAGCCTTAGAGGATGTACTGAGCACTGTTAAAGAAATGGAGGTGGGATCTTAAAAGGAGAAAGTGAAGTGCTTAAAATAGTGGACAATTAGATATGTGATGTGGATGGGCTGGTTAGCACTGAAAAATACAAAGGCATTATGTAAAGGTTAATACTGAAGTTGAATGGAGAAAAAACTGTACAACACACAATAAAATGTATTTGAATTTTTAATATTAATGTATGTTTACTCATTTTGCAAGTTAAAAGTGTGAGGAACAAACTTGACAGGAAACAAATCTTTCTGCATGAAGTAGCACAAAACAAAAAAATTCAAGTTATGTACTCACCATAACTATGCATTTGTGTTGTCCATTTCCATTCTTCCCCAATGATTAGGTCTTGGAGATGACTCTGCCGCATTTACAAGGCTCTCAGATCCAACTCTCGAGCTCCTCCCTCTAATCATAAAGCTCCAGTCCACCTGCTAAAATTGAGTTTGCTGCCTTATAAGCCCTAGGAGTAAGAAATCCTAAGCATAGTCAAAGTAAGAATAGTAGTAGCAGAACTGGGGCACAAACCTGGGACAGACGTTCCACAATAACCGTTAGATCACCCCAGGAGATGATGGGAAGAGGGAAGGAGGGTGAGGAGTTGAGGAAGAATGCAAATGGACAACACAGATGCATAGTTATGGTAAGCACATAACTTTAATATCTGATGTTGCTCTTTTCATTCATTCCTCAATGATTGGGACAGAGTCCCCAGCTACATGGACCTTGGTTGGCCTCATGGAAGGATATTCCAGAGTACTGCTGAACCAACGGCAACTCTACTCCTGGAAGTTAAATCCAATTTGTAATGAGCAATAAAGGTATGAACATTAGACCAGGTGGCTGCAACGCAAAAGTCATCAACAGAAGTTCTAGACCAAAAGACAGAACAGGTAGCCATGGACCTGGTGGAATGTGCTTTAGGAGGTAGGGACAGATCCTGCTGATTGCAAACAAAGGAAACAATCAGTAAGCCATTTGGCCAGGATTATTTTAGAAACTGGTGAACCCATTGTGTTTGGGGAGAAGGAAACAATTAATTTGTTCTGACTTCCTGAAATCTGTTCTGTGGAGATGAAAACATAGTTGCCTATGTATAGCAAAGTCTCGATTATTCAAACTAATTAGGGTAGTTCGAAGAATCAAATTGTTCGGATAATCAAACATATAACTGAACCAGATAAAAAAGCTTCTCAAATCTTGTTTTTTGCTGCATGTAGGTTCATAGGTTCATAGGTTTATACTAGGCTATCTGCCCTAAGGCATTTATAAGCCTAGCCCAAATTTTTGTGGCTTACGCCACCCCTTATATGAAAAAATACTGTGCCCATTAGTTTGTTGTGCCTCTGTCCAGCAGTGACACAGAGATGATTCCCGGGATAAACCTACGATCTCCCATCCACAGGTCAAGATTTCTCTTGAACAGAGCCAGCGAGGTGCTCTGCCTCACATGGATAGGGATTTTATTCCACAGCATAGGGAGTCTCTGAGTGATAAATCTATCCCTCCAGCACGTCCTATTTATATCCGTGCTAAGGTTTAAGTCGCTTGCTCTAGTGGTTTTGGTGGATTTGGATTTTTTGAGGTGGAGCATGTCCATTAATTCCGGGTAGGACATGGCCTTGTATGTCAGGCACGTCACCTCTGAGCAGACGGTATGCAACTGAATAGAGCTGGAGTTTCTTCAATCTGGCAGCATATGACAGATTTTGGAGTCCCTTTATCCTTTTGGTGAGGAACTTTTGGGGTCTCTCCAATTGCTGCAGATGTCGGGTGAGATACATCCCGAATGGGGCATTGTACTCGATCATTGGTCTGATAAGTGAAGAGTACAGGGGAACAATGACCTCACTAGATCTGGATGTGAATCCCTTCATGATCAGGTGGGCAATGTAGAAGGTCTTTCTAACCACTTTAGCAACGTGAGTGTCAAAAAAGGCCACTGTCAACCTGGGTCCCCAGGTCCCTGATAACCTCTTCTGTGCTTAGTGGATTGCCACCTATATGGTAGCTTGGGGTTACCTTGTTTTTCCCAAAGGGTATGACTATACATTTTTTGGCGTTTAACTTCAGGCCATGGCTCTGGCACCAGCTACCTGTTTCCGTGAGTCCCTTCTGAAGGATATCCGTGTCCGATGCACTTTCCACTATGGCGCCCAGTTTGCAGTCATCTGCAAACTTTGTCAGCCAAAGTCCTCCCATGTTGGCCTGTACTTCTGAGAAGTAGATGCCGAACAATAAGGGGCCAAGGACCGAGCCCTGTGGGACACCACTTGTGACCGGCTTGGAGTCTGACATAGCGCCAGCAACTCTAACCCTGTGGGTTCTGTCCTTAAGCCAGTTTGCAACCCATCTTGTGACATATGGGTTTACATTTAAGCTGGTAAGTTTTTCTACAATACCCGAGTGGGGTATTGTGTCGAAGGCCTTTGCAAGGTCAAAGTAGGCTGTATGGACTGCCTTTCCCTCATCAATGGCCTTGGTGACCGTTTTGAAGAAGTCGACCAAGTTCAAAAGGCATGATCTGCCCTTGAAGCCAAACTGGGTCGGGTCCAATGTCTGCAAGTCCCCTATATCTTTGTTTATGAGCTCCATTATGATCCTCTCCATAGCTTTGCAGACTAGACTTGTTAAGCTTATGGGGTGGTAATTACCACGGTCCGTAGAGGCACCGCCTTTGTGGAGTGGGACCACAGTTGCCGTACGCCACTCCTTGGGCACGTATCCTGTGGTAAGGCTGAGATTAAACAGCTGCCTTATGTGCGGGTTTAATTCCTCATTTAGCTCGTGTAGCACACAGCCGGGGACACCATCCGGTCCCATTGATGCTGTGTTTTAGCTTTAGAGAGAGCAGCTTTCACCTGCGCATTTGAGATGTCTGGGAGGCTACACTCTGCTGGGATAGTTATCTCTCCTTTAGGGGAGAGGGGTGAAGTTTGCACTGAACCTGTCTGCCAGTATGTTGGCAATGTCTGTGGGTTCAGTGATTTTTGTATCATTTTGGACTAATTCTGAGCATATCTGGGAGTTTCCACCCAGGTTCCTAACATAGCTGAAAAAGGCCTTATGATTGTCCTTTGAATCCATGGCAATTTTTCTCTCAAAATTGGCCTTAGTTGATTTTATGAGTGCTCGTATTTTTTTACTAATAATGATCAGGGGTGACTTCCCTTTTATGGATTTTGTTCAATCATGTAATAGCTTTCTCCTCTTATTGTAAAGTTTGTTAATGGCTGGGGTCCACCAGACTGGACGTTTGCCCTTTGTGGGAACAGTCTTGGTTTTATTTGGGATTGCCTGATCCATGCAGTCCTGGAGGAGTTCATAGAAGGCATTTTTAAGGGCTTCCGCAGCTTTGGTTGTGGTTTCCACTGGCTCAGGGGCCTTGAAGGATACCACAGCAGTAGGGAATACACTTTTCAACCATTCAACAATCTCAGTGGAAAATAAAGAATATTTGCCTCACACGAGTGGGCTACAAGCTCAAAAAACACATAAGGGAATACGTACAACTTTGACTTAATCAGACTCTGATTTTTCCTACCTAAAAACTTTGGAAGGCTGTGTTCGAATAATTGACATTTCGGATAACTGACTCTACTGTACATCCAAAAGATGGAGCATGTATTCTCCTTTGTTAGCAAAGCTGGGAAAGAAAACAAGCAAAATAATGGCTTAATATTCATTTTGGAGGCTACTTTAAGCAAATAAGATGGACTGGTCTGTAAGGTAAGCCTGTCTGTGAAAAATAAGATAATGAGATTTGGAAGAGAAAACCTGAAGTTCAGAAACTCATTTTGCAGATGTAATGGCCACCAGAAAAGCTGTTTTCCATAGTAAAAATTTAAATCAGACCAAGCTGATGGTTCAAAGAGTTTCTGAGCAGACCTCCCAACTGTCCCAAATTACTCGGTTTTTATCGAGTTTTGGGGTCCAAATAATGTGGTGCCATGATTCCCAATTGGCACCTCTTAATTTCCGATTTTTTGCAGGTCTTTTTAATTTTCCGCGCTTTTGGGGCTGACGTCATCATGTGCGAGATGACGTCAGCACAGTCAGCTAGATCAGCCAGTCGGAATTGAGCTCTAGGGCTTTCCCGGCTGGCTGTTTCAAATCCGGCTTGCTAGCAACTAGAGTGTGAGCTGGTATATGAATGCAAGTCTGGCCGAGTGGATTTTACTTACGAACGCAAGTTTGGCCAAGTGGATTATTTTATTTTTCCCTGCTGCTGCTAAGTGCGATGGAGTTTAACGACAAACACTCAGATCTTATGCTGCTTCTAAGGTACTGTGTTACTTCAAGAGTGTGTGTGTGTGTGTGTGTGTGTGTGTGTGTGTGTGTGTGTGTGCGCATGACTGAAGGCTTGAATTCACTAAATAACTACTATTAAACTTTTCAGTTGGACTTTACCCTGCCCTATAAATCCTTCAAGCAGTACATTTTTGTAGTGACATGGAAGAATTAATTGGTAAAGGAGCATCTTAGAAATAATTAAAGTAGCAGCTTTACTACCAGTCAGCATACTGCTGTGATGTTCTTATGCTTAAGTGGCATTCCAAAACACATTTAATTAGCTGGACTATGCATGTCACTTTCTTGGTGGGGGCTTCCCTTGACCCTCTGATTACTTTATACATCCCAAAAGGATAAAGTGCGTGTGTGTGTGTGTGTGTGTGCGCGTGTATGTGTGTGTGAATGAGTGTGACTGAAGGCTTGAATTCACTAAATAATGACAGGCATTTGAATTTCAGACTTCGTATTCTTCAGTAAATAAATGGTAACACACAACCTCTTATACTAGCAATTTTCTAAGTTAATAAAATCAGTATTCCCCTATTATTGGCTTTGTCCAGGTTTTTTGTGCTAAGACGTTGACACCTGAGGTGACAAGTGAGAACTTAATTCAGTAAATGATAGTCATTTACGTTTCAGTCTTCCTGTCTTTCAGGAAACTGCTGATTTGGCATAGTGGTATGTTGCTCTAGCCTCTGACTGTAGTGCATAGGGTCCTGGCTGAGTTCAAGACTCTGTAGTAAAATGCATGGTGGTAACACAACATTGTATTCTAGCAACTTTCCAAAATTATACAAGCAATGTTTAAAATGTGTCCCCGATTTGTGGCCTTTTGTCTATATATAAAATAAATATATATAAATATATATATACATTTATATTGTATGTATGTGTAAGTAGACTTTTATGATGGAAATGTTTTGAAGTGGGCAGTTTTGTCATTATTGGTTCATGCATTTTGTTTCATTGCCTACTGGAAAAATGTTCAAACACGTTTAAAATGTGGTCTAACTTAAGTCTTAACAAGTGTGCTGTATTATACAAGGAATTTGATTTAATAAAGTCAGGAAGGTGCATCAATGAACCCATGTATGTTTCTTGTTTTGTGTACAAGCAAGGGGCCTATGATTTGAAAACAGCCCAAAGGTAATCTTTATCCACTACTGGCCAGATGCATTTTCTTTGGATATGGCGTGGGTTTAAATGCTGTTTCAATGAATGAGTTTCAAGGGCAGAGAAATTTTAATGCCACGTCTATTTTCATTGTGCGACAGTATTGCTTTGTTTGGCAGATATCTTAGTGTTTTTGTGCATTGTGCTATAAAATATAAAAATAATATCCAAATAATCCTTGAAGTAAAGCAGTATGCACACATTAGTGTTTAAGGTAAATGGGGTAAAACAGCCAGGTGATGGGACACTGGAATGGCTGCAGGGGAACTCTTGTGCCATATTTTGGTCGTCTGTTCTTCGGTTTGCATTTGAAAGTTGGTATCTCACAATTCCATTGGAGTGGGTGGGGTTACGCAATAATGTATGCAAATTTTATGTTAATCAGCATACAAATTTGTACCTATTTTTCACGGACCTTGTCCAGACTTTTGATTTTTCCAGGTTGAGAGGTATGTTTCTGACTTAACCCTTGCAACAAGACCATCAAATCCCGAGGTGGGGAGGCAATGGGTCCTTCACTGTGGCTTAAGCACGAAAGTACCTTTTAGAAAAGCCTTGCACAACTCTGAAGAAGCTAATGATGAAGCAATTTTTCCTGAGGAAAATTATTTATGGCTGCCAACTACACTGACAGTAGAAAAAAATAGATCCTTTTTGAAAAATGGATGCTAAAAATGTTAGAACCACAGAGACAGGAGCAGTGAAGGGGTCCATTTCAGAGTTAAGGATCTTATGCCCACTCAAGTGCATTTTTGAAACCCATTGGATTCTAAGCCATAATACTAGACTGGTGTTAACTAAAAGCACAAGAATGATTAATAAGAAAAAGAGAAAGGAATGTTTTTTTATTTTAACTACCAACAATGGTAGGTAAAGAAAATACCCTCTAGAGGGTAGAAATGAGAAAGGAAAATAAATAGGAAAAAGTACCAACAATGATACCAACAGCTACCGGAGGCAGAAGATACAGAGAAAAAAGGTACCGCAAAGTAAAGAACTCAAAAAATCATTAACTAGGTAGGGGAGGTGGATGCAATAGGAAGATAGTAAGCCAAGAAGCTCTAGAGATTAAAACTTTTGACATACAGTAAGGGAAAACACCCAAAAAAGCTATAGGAGATGGATCTGCTTCTGTAGTGATATGGTGGCAAAAGAGATATGAGGTTATAGGAGGCTGACTGCAGCTTTATGGGTAAAGGGAAGAGCTCGGGTGTTGGATCCAAGTGTCCTGTAAATACAGCCAAGTCAGATCCGATACCCATACATATACTCATTGAGGAATGAATGAAAAGGACATCATCAGATCAAGATTTTAAAGTGCAAAAACTTGTATCACAAGGACACACTGGCTCAGGAAATGGCAAAGCTAAACTTTTTATTACTAAGCTTAAATCCCAAGCAAGGCTAAATTCCAGTCTGGAAGCTTCATCTGAAACAGACAAAGAAAGGTATAATAACTATCAATTGTGCTACCACTTTCCTTAGACAGGATACAGTTAAAGGCAGAAGCAGACAAGAAATTAACTTTGACCTTATTGTAGAAATGAACTTTTACCTTATTGCACTTATACATCATGAGGAGAAAGCAGGAAACGTTTTAAGCATTTTCCTCCTACCCAACAGCATACCTTTTTCACTTTAAAGTCCGTTTCTTTGCAACGATAAAAAAAAAAAAAAAGGAAAACTGTACTGGCAACTTCAGAAACCAGCATTGAGCTTCAGCACTGTGCGATCTGTATATCTAAATAGGGGTAAAGACATGCTGACTTATCAAATGGCAAGGACAAACAGGAGCAGGAATAGCTGATGAAAACAAACCTGGTGACAATATAAAGGAGCAATTAGGAGCACCATTACTTGGTTTATCGGAGGGGAATTGAATAAACCAGTAACCACTACACTACATCCTTACCTTCACTTTTCTCTTCTGACATGACAGTGTGACAAAGTGACAGCAGCCTGAAAAACTCATGGACAAACTGATTCCCAAGCTTCACTGCTTCCAGGAGACTGGGGTCATAGAAGGTAAACTTCTTATCAGCCAAAGGGTTGAAGGAGAAATCAACAGGTTCACATCTCTGCCAAAAAGAAACACAAAACAATCAAGTAACATCTACAGAGTTTATAGAATACAAATCAGTCACAACTAAGGAATTTACAAGGCCCGTGACCAACGTGCAAAACTAAAACATTCAGCATCAAAGAAGCTATCTTTATAGTCAAGTATACTCAGTAAAGAAAAATTAAAATGGCACCTGTTATCACAGAATAAAATATGCACTGAAACATAACTTTTACTACAGCAAACCTGTTTTTGAACTGTTAAGATGATTTACACACAACTTTCACTCATCATGTACATGGGTCACTCAGATAGCAATGCAACAGACTGCCATTATACCACTAAAAGTAAAAAAATCAAAAGATCAAGCATCGTTTCAATCTAGTGGACAAAGCATCCCAACATTCTACATACAGAGTAAAGCTTTACCTAGTACAAAAGAAAGTACATTTCATATCTTACACACTACCACATTTCAGGGCAACATAACTTATAAATGGATGATAGCCTTTACAGTTATCAACATGTCTTTGTTTTTACTACTGTCTTAGCACTACACTGTTATTTTTGATTCCACAGCCTTAAACGAAAAACCAAGCAAACAGGTTACTTACATGTAACCATAATTAGAAGCGCCACGTCAAGCTCAAATAATTAACAGGAAATCATGATGCATACATCCCGCAGCTCATACGCATACATGTTGCACCATTTCAAAGTTTTACATACTGAATGCAAGATCAGGTGTCATTATACTCATGATCGATACAAAATATAGCATCTGCCTTTTAAAATCATAGCAGAGGACTGGAAAGATCAACTTATTTTCTCAGAAAATAAGGTCTTCAGATGTTAATCCCTTACAGTCAGTAACAAGGATCTTTGTAGAGGCATTGTATGTAACCTTAATGTAAATACCCATAAGCAGGTATACATTTATGAAAAAAATAAAAATCTAGGAGAAGCTAGGTTACCTCTGAGGCAAAAGTCACAGTATTAAAATCAGGCAGATTGAGAGTATGGGTGTCACTTAATAAAAAAGACAATCTGGATGCTCTGTGGGGAAATAAATAATATTCTTCTCTATTCACAGGACAGCATATGCATTCAAATATTATCAGCTGAAAAATGCATCTGTGATTCACAACTCGCATTCTTGGAAATGTCTAGAACTCTATGATGCTCTCCAAATAAATATGCTAGATAAAGTTTTACATATCCAAGTAACAGTTCAACTGATGATGTACACCACACAAAACCATCACAGATGGTATGAGTGGTTGAATTAATTACAATGTGCATACGTGTTTATGTACTGGGAGTATGGTCTTAGTAGCAACCATGTATGTGGATGCTGGTATGAATTATTAAAATTTTTTTGCAAATACTAGGTGCAACATCCTTGCTAAGTAATGAAAAAAATGCCTAGAACAGATCTGCCATGATGCAAATAAAACCCAATAGCTGAGGACAACCATCTTGAAACAGTCTGTTCTGACAGAGATTTCTCCTTTCTGTCCCATCATATGACAAAATGAAATTTATATACTCACCATAATGACAGATCCGTGTTGTCCTATTTTCATCTGATTCAACTGCTGGGACTCTGACCTAGTCTCAGCACCTCTAAACCTTCAAATCCAGGGCTCTGACTCCTGCCTTATCCATAATTCCCTCTCCTTCCTCAAAATACCCCAGATCGAGTTTACCTAACATAAGGTTATAGGTTTCCAATATTTGAGCCAATTAAACACTATGTACGATACAAAAGGGGGGCCCATGTAAAGAAAAGGAACCAATCTGTTGAGGTTACATTAGCAAGAGTACCCTAGGGTACCATTTTTCTTCAAGGAACAGGTGTCCATTTGGAAATGGTAAGGAGGGAGGGATGTTGAATCACACGAAAATAGAAGATGGCTCTCTCATTATGGCGAGTTCATAACTTCATATCCACTGTTGTCCATTTTCTTCTGATTCAACTGCTGGGACAGATTCCCTAGCTACTAATTTGTTTGGGTGGAATCAAGGAAGGCTATTCTTGAGAACAGCAGAGACAAAAGAGGTACGAGATCTGGACTGTACATTCAATTTGCAATGAGACACAAAGGCAATGGAAATTGGAAGGCTACTTTAGAACTGTGCAAGTTGCTACTGCCCTTGTCAAATGAGCTGTCGGTTTAATGATTAATGACCAACCTAATTTGTCATAAATGTAATACAATTAGAGAGCCGTCTTTAAAAAGTGACATTGGAAATGCCATATCCCAGTTTAGCTTTAGATAATGCAACAAACAATTGAGCCAACTTTCTGAAATCTTTAAATGTCTTTCGATATCACTGTTGTAGTATTTCTTTACTATAGGGATCTCCCACCCAGGGCAGCCCGACATTTGGCCAGTATACCAAAGTCCTGTGATCCTGTACGCACTGTACATCACACACATGCTCCCCACACAGGACATACTGCATAAATTTGATGCATGGATGCAGTTACCCAGAACTTTTTTGCTGCCGGTCTGAACACCTTGTTGCTGTGCTGAATACCTAGCCATCAGATAACAGCCCTGTTGGGGTTGTTTTTTTCTTTTCTTTACCTAGCATTCATGCCATCTAAGAAGGGAAAATGTCAGTGTGGGAGGCAGATTCCCCATAAGGGTCATCAGATACAGTGTCTCTTGATTTGGATGCTTCTCACAAACATACCCCACTTGTAGTACCTGTAAAGCACTTGTGCCTAAGATACTCAGAAGCTGTTTGTCTTCCCTGGCCATTTATCTTGAAAACCAATGGCTTAAACAGTTAGCCAGAGTAATATGGCAGAATTTATTAACCCAGAGATATTTACACTAGGTAAGAAGAATGCCAAGAATTCTCTTCCAGATTCTTTAGCTGTCCAGCTTCCACCATATGCCCCTCTAGAAGAGGATAATAGCTCTGTAGGCTGTTTAGCATCTATATCAAATTCCTCTGCCTCAACCCTGTCAGAGGCCAGATGGAGCCATCTTTTCACATGTCTTCTGAGGCTTTAAAGGCATTTGCTCTGGATATCTAGGGGAGACCATGGTTGATTTCCTCTGAGGGTCCTAGAAGGATTCTGCAGATATTGGTCAAGGAGGAGATTCTGGGTACTCTTTCTGAATCACACCAAGGGTCAGAAAGTACAATTGTGGACACTTACCATAAATGGAGACATTCGAATGCATTAACTGTTGCAGTCATCACACCTGGATTTATCTGCCAGCAGGTAGCCCTCAGTCGGTCCGAATACCAGAGTCTTGGGATTTCTGTATCGGATGCTGTCGCCTCTTCCATGACGTCAGGTCATCAGGGGTATAAAACATGCAGCCGATGCCATTACATCAGTTTTTCTTGCCCCAGATGTTAGGAGCCCCCAAAATAGGAAGTAATTACATGGTGTGGAAATCCTCCAGTAAAAAGTAAATACCATAGCCATAAGATATGGCCAAAAAGAGGACAGGCAGAAAGTCTAGAAAAGTCAGGGGGCTGGAGGGAGGATAACCAGGACTGCAACAGTGAATACACTCGAACATCTACATTTATGGTAAGTGTACACAACTGTACTATGTTCTTCGTGTTTCACTGTTGCAGTCATCACACTTGGGTTATCTGCCTGCAGATAGCCCTTAGTCGGCCCGAATACCAGAGTCTTGGGATTTCTGCGTTGGATGCTGTTGCCTCTTCCATGACGTCAGGTCATCAGGGGTATAAAACATGCAGCCGATGCCATTACATCAGTTTTTCTTGCCCCAGATGTCAGGAGCCCCCAAAATAGGAAGCAATTACATGGTGTGGAAATCCTCCAGTAAAAAGTAAATACCACACCTATAATATATGGTCAAAAAGAGGATTGGTAGAAAGTCTAGAAAAGTCAGGGGGCTGGAGGGAGGGTAACCAGGACTGCAACAGTGAATACACTCTAACATCTACATTTATGGTAAGTGTAAACAACTGCACTATGTTCTTCGTGTTTCACTGTTGCAGTCATCACACTTGGGTTGATTCCCAAAGCTGAGTAAGGGTGGAGGCAGTCAAGAAGTATTAGGGCTGGCTAGTAGGCCTTTTAAGACTGCTGTGGCAAATCCAGCTCTGGATTTGGAAAAGACAGGCAAGTGGTAATGCTTGGTGAAGGTGTGTACAGAACTCCAGGTTGCAGCTTCCAGGATGTCTCTGGTAGGGACTCCCCTGAGCAATGCTGTAGAAGTTGAGGTAGCCCTAGTGGAATGAGTTCTGATCCCCTGTGGAGTAGGCTTTCCATGGTGTTTGTAGCAGAAATGGATGCAATGTGCTATCCATTTGGAAATGGTTTGCTTTGAAATGGCCTTGCCCTCTGCCTCTGTAGCAAAGCTGACTAGCAGCTGGTCAGATTTTCTGAAAGGCTTAGTCCTGTCAAGGTAGAACCTGAGCTGTCTGTGCACATCCAAGGAGTGCAGGATCCTCTCCCTTTTTTTCTGAGGACTAGGGAAAAAAGGTTGGTAAAAGGATGGATTGGTTTAAAACCACACTGGATACCACCTTGGACATAAATGATGGGTTAGTCCTGAGGGAGACCCTGTCAGCATGGAAAATAATGAAGGGTTCCACAGCCATTAATGCCTGTAGTTCAGACACTCTTCTTGCTGAAGTGTTGGCTAGAAGTAAGGCTGTTTTCCAAGAGAGGAATTTAACTCTGCCATAGCAGCAGGTTCAAAAGGGGGAAGTGTGAGCTTCTCTAGTACAAAGTTAAGGCCCCAGGCAGGGGTGGGAGCTCTCCTCAGGGGTCTTAAATTATTAGCTCCTCTCAGGAACTGTTTGATCAGAGGGTGAGAAGAGAGAGGTGGCTCAGTACTGTAATGAGCCGAGATGGCCAAGGCATGAATCTTAATGGATGAAAAGGATAGGCCTTTGTGGAGCAGCTCTGCTAGGTAATCTAGGATTTGAGGTAAGGAGGGCACGGCTGTGTCCTTTCCTAGAGACTGGCTCCAAGAACAGTATCTTTTCCTCTTTTCCACTTTTCTGAATAGGATTTCCTAGCACTAGACCTTCTGGCCTTAAGGATGACGTCCAGCACCTGTTTGCTGAGGGTTGCTGGTGGTGTGATCAGGGAATAAAGCCAGGCTGCAAGGTTCAGTGTTTGCAGCTGAGGATGCAAAATCTGTCTCCCCTGCAGGGACAGCAGGGAGGGGGTCTGATGTAGGTGCCAGGGTGGCACTGCTGTCAGACTGCGTAGGAGTGGGTACCAGTGCTGGCATGGCCAGTCTGGTGCAATAAGGATTGTCCTTGATCTGTCCTGCTTGATCTTGATTAGTACTTTTGAGAGGAGGGGCAGAGGGGGAAAGGCATAAATTGAGAGGTTTTCCCATGTAAAGGATAGGGCATCCACTCGCCATGCTTGGCTGTGGGGATTTCCGGTGCAAAATTTGCTCAACTGATGGTTTTGGGGGGAGGCAAAGAGGTCCACCTCTGGTGTCCCCCACCTGTTGATTAGAAGTTTGAATGAGTTGGGTTCCAATTTCCACTCGTGTGGGTCCAGTAGAGTCCTGCTTAAGTCATCTGTCAGTGAATTTTGTTTGCCTGGCAGGAATTGAGCTTGCAGGTGCACTTGGTTGCTCAAGGCCTTGTTCCACAGGGCCACGGCTAACCTGCAGAATGGGTAGGAATGAGTTCCCCCCTGCTTGTTTATGTACCACAACTGTGGTGATGTCTGTCTTTATGAAGAGTTGTCCTGGAAGGATAAGGTATTTGAAGGCTGTCAGAGCATTCTTTACAGCTAACATTTCTTTTTGAGTGATATGCAGGTGAATTTGTCCTGGGCTCCATTTGCCTTGAATGCATTTGCCTGCCATGTGAGCCCCCCATGCATAGTCTGATGCATATGCTGTCAGGGTTTGGGCAGCGAGGGGTTGATTGAAAGCAAGTCCCTTGTTGTGGTGCAAGCCTCTGCCCACCAAAGGAACTCTGCCCTTAGACAAGGAATGATAGGAATCAGTGATTCCAAGTCCTGAGAATGTTGACACCAGAGACTAAGTACCTCTGAAGTTTCCTCATATGCAGTCTTGCATATGGAATTAGTAGAATGCATGAGGCCATGAACCCTAGGGCTTGCAGTATTTTTCTTGCAGATAGTTGGGTTTTGGTGGCCATTAGTTTGAAGTAGTTTATCAAATGAACCTGCTTTTCTGGAGTGAAGAATGCCATCTGGGAAGTTGTGTTCAAACTTGCTCCCAGGAATACAATCTTTTGGCTGGGCACCAGATGTGATTTCTCTTCATTGATGGTGTACCCCAGAGAAGTTAGAAGTCTCTTTACAAATGCCAGGTGCTGAAGTAGCAATTCCTGACTGTCCGCCTGAATCAGGCAATTGTCCAAGTATGGGCAAATTTTAATATCTCTCTGCCTGCAGTATGCAATGGGCTGGAGCCAGGTACTTTGTGAATACCCTGGGCACAGTAGATAAGCCAAAGGAAAGTGCATAGAGGCTTTCCTGAACCGTAGATATTTCCTGCAAGATTCCCTTATGGGGATGTGCAGATAAGCTTCTTTTAAGTCTAGGGTGACTAGCCAGGAGTCCTTGGCTAGCATAGGAAACAGCTGTTGTAGAGTAAGCATTTTGAATTTTGGGACCACCAGGAAGGTGTTGAGAATGGACAGATCCAAGATAGGGCACCATGAGCTCTCTTTTCTGGGCAGCATGAACAGTCTGGAGTAGAAACTCTGTCCCCTCTGCTCTACTGCAAACAGGTTGAATAGCCCTGATACTGAGAAGAGAAAGTACTTGCTTTTGAGCCTCTGCCCACTGGTTTGGAGGAAGGTCTGGCAACCCGCTTGGGGTTGGCAGTGAGTGGAAGTAGAATCTGTATTCCTGAGATACAATGTTTAGGACCCATCGGTCTTGGGTAATGGACATCCTGTTTTTTGCATTCAGGGTGAGTTTTCCTCCAAGGGGTGTATGTACTTGGGCATGACTGGGAAGGATGACAGACAAGTCACTGTGAACTTTTTCCATAAGGGGGTGGCTTACTACACCCTGTTTTTGAGGTGGGAGCACTTCATTGCTTAGATTTCTGCATACCCTGAGACTGTAGTCTTGGTGGTCTGTTGCCCCTGGGTTTGGACTGAGAAGGCCTGGGAGGGACTGGAAAGGACCAGTTTTTTGAAGGAGAATGCCTCCTGAATCTAGGTAGCCACACCTGTAAGAAATCTTTAGCAGTTTGCATAGAGTTAGCTTTTTCCTCATATTTTTAAGAAGTTCTTCTGCTTTTGTGCCAAACAAATGTTCCTGGTTTAATGGAGCATCTAGTAATTTTGCTTTGACATGGTCTGGCAAGATTTGTTCCTTCAGCCAACCATGCCCTCTCAGTACAGACCTAGTGACAGCAGCCCTGCAAGATGCTTCTAAGGCATTAAAACCACACTGCAATGTATGTTTACTAACTTGGTTTGCAGAATGCATGGACTCTTGTAAATCTTTATTTTCTGCACAATCTGGAAGCAACAACATTTTCTGTTTAATTAGTTCCATAATATGCTGCTGGTACCTCAACATGTGAAACTGGCAATTTCAAGCCCTTATGGCAAGAGTTGCAGAGGTATATACCTTCTTACCCCATCTGTCTAAAGCTCTATAATCCCTGTCCAAAGGGGTAGGGTTTTTGGCTGTAGTAGCCTTAATACTTTTAGGTCCCTGGGAAATGGTCTCTGGATCTGCAGTGGGATTCTTAGAGAAATTTGTGTGAGTCAGGTACTCTTATAGTACTTGTCAGGCTTTCTAGGAGCTGGTGGTAAAGTATCAGGGGTAAGACTGGATTCCATGAAGACAATCTACAATATCCAGGACAGGGAGTATAGCTAGAGGCCTGTGCTGAGGCAAGTCTAAAAATTCGCTGAGTCTCTTTTTGGACTGTGGGTAGTCCTGGCATTCCCAGCGGAAATGCTCTCTAAAGGTATGCAACTTTTCACCAAAAGAAAAGTCCTCTGGAGGGGAGGCAGAGGGAATGGAATCCTCTGCATCTAAATCCTCATAGGTAGATAAGGAAATGTCCTGGTAATCAGAGGGATCAGATTCATCTAACTCATGGTCTGTAGAATCAGAAGGAAAATCAATCCTTTGCCTTTTAGAGGGGGAAAGCTGGCTTCCCCTAATTAAAGTTATAAGGTCTTCAGCCATTCTAAGCATTTGTTTCTGTGGCATGAGAGCTTGAGCATGCGCTTTGGTCATCGGTTTTCTAGGCGTAGTGCGAACTCTGGGCCTGAGAAACTCGGTAGTTTTAGTCAGAAATGAAGTACACTGTTTAATATGATCATCGGAAGGTCGGAATACACCTTCAGAAGCCGGTGCCTGCACAGCAGCTCCAGACCCATCCAAGGTAGAGACATCCGCAGATTCCATAGTTGAAGAAGCATCTTGCTGCATACCAGACTCTGAATGGGTCGCAGCAGAGGCCTGCAAATCTGTAGAAGTGGGTATCAGGGGCTGCAAAAGCGACTCACTGAGTACCGGCGGACTGGCGACCAGCTTAATGGAAGCGTCGTCAGCAGTTTTGGACCTATGCGGTCTGCCTCTGTCTTTATCCTTACATTTTTTTCGGAAGTTCGGTATTCGGATGGCTTATCGAAGCCATTTCGGAATATGGAGAATGAGAGCGAAAGAATTTAGCGATAAAGATAGCCCAACAACAAATAGTTTGAGCGTTAAACAAGGCACAAAACTGACAGAGAAACTTTGTGGTCTGGGCCTAAACAGGTGACTCAGTAAGAATGAAAATCTCTGTGAGGTATTTGCTTTCCACAGGCAAGACAAATGTTAACTTTTTCTGACATCGGTTAGAGCAAGAAAAAAGGATCACCAACGGGGTACTTAGCTTTAGAAGACTTCAGGTTTGAAACTCGAACAATGAAAATTTCAGGTAGCGGATGACTGGCACTTGCGAACTGCTTCTGCTTTGGGCTCCCACGCGGCAAGAAAAGCTGATGTAATTGCATCTGCTGCATGTTCTATACCCCTGACGACCTGATGTCATGGATGAGGCGACGGCATCCAATCTCAAGACTCTGGTATTCAGGCAGACTGAGGGCTCCCTGTAGCCAGATAACCCAAGTGTGATGACTGCAACAGTGAAACAAGAACATCCTCTGATATTTGTTAGGGCTGGCATCCCTTCCAAGAAAAGATAAAAGATGAAGCATGTTCGTCCTAAAGATCCTCAAAGGGAATGGCAAGAGTTTACTCAGGGCTTCTTTTCCGTCTTGATGGCCCTGACCTCTAACCCTTCTAAATGGCCTAGGGAACCAGATTCCTTGATCACTGACTTTATATATTGCTCATCTCAACTTGTACAGTGTTTACATGTGGAAGGTCCCCTAAAGCTATGGAAGCTACCAGTCATCATCCTTGGCAAGATATGTCCCATACAGTTTAAGTTACTGGAATGATGATCTAATGATGAACATATGCTGTAGTTATCCCACTCTCCAACGGAGGAACTACCGATGACCATGGTAACAAACCTACAAGTCTACCCAGCTTTATCTGTAAAGGAATGGAGGTCATCATTATAAACCTCATTAACAAGAACATAAATTAATCTACAGCCCCTACACCCAAACCAGACTGAGTTTGTTAAATGCAGATTTTGCTTCCTAAATTGAGCAGACTTCTTTGAACAAGTCAGTGATGTATTGCATGCGCGGAAATCAGAACACTATGTTTACCAAAACCTCTGTCACCATCCTACACTTTGTAATTACTGACAAGCTAATCAAATTAAGTGTAAACCTTTATGCGACACACTGGGTAGCAAACTGGCTTACTGACAGAACTCAATGCATTAGTGTCGGGGGCACACTCCTAAAAAGGATCATTACTAGTGACATCCCTTAGGATTCTGTCCTTGGGACGCTTCTCTTCGGTGTTTACTTCTCTGACATCAAAAGTCTGTGTCTGACCAAGTTTGCGAATGACTCCATCACTCTCTTTAGATGACTCCTAGATTCTAAAGGAGGGGTTACACATAAAAATAAATGGTGACAGGATCACTGCCTTAAGGTAATTGCCAAATTACAGTTTTAAATGTAAACTTTCCATAGCAGCAGATGTTCTAAATAGACCATTGCTGCAGTAGCCTAAGCTATTTGGGTCCTCGTGACCAGCCATTTTTCAAAGCTTCAATGTGTCTTCCGTGCACTCTGTTAAGTAGGAAATGCAGCAGAAGTTTAAAAGGAAGACAACTGTGATTTACTGCATAAACCTATAAATAAGTGAATGGGGAATGAAAATGAGTAAATGAGGATAGGCAGTTAATAACAAGAAGGTGTACATGTGGGGAGGAAACACTACATCACAGATATGTTGCTTTTTTAAGCAACAGCCCCTACATAAAAAATAGAGTGAAAAAGTGGAGGAGAGTATGAGAGGATAAAGAGTAAAGTCTGGAGACGAACATACTGGAAATAGAAGGAATCAGTAAAGATCTACATTAATGAATGTAACAGTGATATCTCAGCTTATCGTAAAACAGGGTTGATATGATCAAATTGCATGACAGGAGCCTCAGATAATGACAGAAGAAATGAATAATGCCTAGAAAAGTTAACTAAGAAAAGGTATGCTGACAGAAGGCATAAGGAACAGAGGACTCTAATGCAAAATATTGCACTGTCATGGTTATAGCCGGAATGGAGACTGGCAGAACTGTATAGCGAATTGAACTCTGGAGAAGGACGTTGGTAATGTATATCTGCATACAGTTTTAGGAAAAGGGTGAGGGTGGGAGGGAAAAGCAGAAAAAGATTGGAAAGAAAGGGAAGAAGCAAAGGTGAGGCCTCCATGTATCTAGACAGTAACGAAAGAAGAGAGACAAGTGGAGAAAAAACAGGTAGGGTGGAGTGCAATCTTAAATATGAAGACAGTAGAAGGAAAAACAAACAGAACTTCAAGATGTTGGGCCAGAAAATATAGGATACACAATCCTGAAATGTTAATGGGCAAAATGATGAGGGAAAGCATATTAGGGCAATTAAGAAAGAGAGTGCACATTTCAACAATGCAGGAAAGCCACCTTTCCAATGAGGATCTTAAATAATGAGAGGTGGAGGTTATAACTTATTGGCAAAATCAGCATGGGGAATGACAAAAATAAGGGCACTGGTCATTTTAAAAAAAAGATAACATGGCCAATGAAAATAGAGGGAGATTTGCAGGTATCAAGGGTAAAATAAATGAAGTCATGATCACATCAGTTACAATGCATGTCCCTCCAACTATAAGAATACAAGTGCTAAGGAGTATGTTGACAGAAATACAATTTTGAGATGGTATAACAGTACATATAGGAGATCGGAAGAGAGTGAGATGGGCAGACAGGATGTGGATACAAGTCCAAAAAAGTTGGAGAATGACAAGGGAGAGAAGATTTGTAGTGATGGATACATGGAGACTGAAAAACACATGCAGGAGATGGGGGGGGGGGGTGATGGATACATGGAGACTGAAAAACACAAGTATGGGGGAGGAAGGGTATACCTTTTACTCACGTAGGCACCAAAGTTAGGCACAAATAGAAATAAGCTATTTGTCAGTAGAACATAGGCATTTGCTAATAGGTCACTATGTGGGCTTTCAAACTTTTCCAGTGTCACAATGATAGGGATTCAACCATGAAAACAGGAAGGGAGACAGACACACTGAAGAATACTGTCCTATCTAATGGAAAGGGAACAGAATAAAAGACTGACAGAGGATAATATAAGAAGAACTACAATATCAGTAGAGGAAGAGAGACAAAGAATGGGATGTGGTAAAGTAACAGGTTAGAGAAAGGATGCAAAAGTAAATGAGAAAGAGATACAGACAAAAAGAAATAAGGAAGTGCATACAGGAGGTGTTAAGTGAATTAAACAATTCACAAAGAGAAGAAGCAGCAGAGAACAGTGAGAGAGAGAAAGGAATATCAAAAGGATACTACAGGGATGGAAGGATCACAGCATCGGGGCAAAGAGTGTGGAAAAAGATAACTTACACTTTGACTCAGCCATGGGAAGTCTTACTCAAGAAGTGGTAACCCTCAAATAGGAGAAAGACTTAGAAAGTACTTAAAGTACAGCTGTGTAAGAATTTACCATAACAACAAATGTCTTGCTTATCACTGTTGCAGTATTCCTGATATATGGGCTGTCACCTCTGACATCCAGCCAAAGCTTTACCTTCCCAAGGCCATATGTCTGATGCATGACCTCAGCTCATATGTGCTAGGGTATAAAGATGGAAGTAAGAGCGTGGATCCTCCAAGTATCTCCAAGTCAGTGAACTGAAGACTACTGAAACAGAAGACTGGACAGCTAGGAGAGGGTAGCTTGAATTGCTATGAAAACTCCCCCATACCCATGAAACAGAGCAAAAGCTAGAGGAAAGGGGAGAGGCAACAAAGACTGAAATGAGATTGAAAAGAGGGGATGGAGAGTGAGATGGAATACTGCAACAGTGATCAACAAGACAGCTACTGTTAAGTTCTTACACAACCGTACGATGTCCTGATTGAAATCACTGTTGCAGTATTCCGGACATATTGATGATTCCCAGAGCTGGAGGAGGAAAGAAGGGTGGTTGGCTATCAAGTAGAAGAGCTGGCCAATAGTCCAGACAGGACTGGCCTACCAAAGGCTGCCCTGGACCTGCAGAAAGCATCAATTTTGCAGTATTTGGTAAATATATGCACAGAGGACCAAATGGCCACCTCCAAGATAGACTTGGAGATCATTCCTTTGTGGAAAGCCCCTTTGGAAGACACTGCCTTAGTGGGATGTGCTTTAGGGCAGGAAGGCAAGGTCTTACCATGTTGTGAGTGGCAGAAAGAAATGGCCTTTAAAATCCAAGCTGCAATAGTTTGTCTGGAGACTGGCTGTCCCATCTTAACATCTGGTCAATCTTTCTGAAGGATTTAGTCTTATCCAAATAAAATGCGAGTTGCCTGTGAATGTCCACAGAATACAAGATCCTTTCCCCCATTTTGGGGATTGGGAAAGAAAGTGGGAAGATGAACAGCCTAATTTGTGAGATAGCACATTCACTACTTTAGTCATGGAAGATGGATTAGATCTGAGAGACACACTGGCTTTGTATATTAAAAAAATGGGGGGTAGCCATGCCATGACAGCTTAAGTACAGAATTTTACAGACAAAGAAGAAACTAGTTCAAAGGTTGGTAGAGTAAGCTTTTCTAACACAAAATTAAGATCCCAAGGGGAAGGGATCAGTTTCCTTTGTGGGTTAAGATGCAGAATCCCATGAGGAAAATCTTGACATCTGGCTTAGCCATAAGTGGAGGGCTATGAGGGATGCAGGCACTGATAGCAGACAAGTAAGCCAACCTAACTGAACAAGTTTGCAGAGGTATCGCAGTTCTGTAGGGACCTATTTTAAGAATGGGTCCCGACTAGGTCTACAGCACCAGCAGGAAAATATCTTCCATTTTGCAGTGTAACATTTTCTAGTAATGGGTCTTCTTGGCCTCTTGTAGTACTCGTACAAACCTCCTCTGAGAAGAGATGTCATTGAGAGATTAAAATCCTATCATCCATAGGATCAGACAGAGAAAGGAAAGATTTGGGTGCATCAGCAATCCTTTTTGCGGAGTTATCGGGTCCAACTGTAGAGGAATTCTCCTGTAATTTCCCTTTCCCAGGTAAAATAGCAGGGGGAATCAATGTTGTCTTGGTCAAAGTGGCGCCAATAAAAGGAGCTTGGGTGTTTTCTTTTGAGCCTTGAGAAGAATTTATGGAAGAAGAGGCAGGAAGGTATAGAGGAACTTCCCTGTCCACAGAAAAGAGAAATCAGCTGTCCTCCAGGCTGTGGGGCAAGGGTCCTTGCAGCAGAACTGGGGGAGTGGATTTTTGTTAGTGAAGCAAAGAAGTCTACTTCAGGAGTGCCACACTAAAGTGTGCTGTTGTGGAAGACCTCTGCACAAAATCCACATGTGGATCCTCCAGGGAGTGGCTTAAGCAGACTGCCAGCACAATGTCCTGAGAAGGGATGTATATGGCTGTGAGCATGATGATCATTTGTGTTGCCAAGTTCCATGCCTTACTGCTAACCTGTATGGTTGGGAAGACCTGGTGCCTCCCTATTTGTATATGTACCACATAGTGGTGGTGTTATCTGTGTACACTTGGGAGAGGTCCTGGTTTCCAAATGTGGGAGAAAATCTGAACAGCTTGCAAAAAAGCCCTCATTTCTTTCAGGTGATGTTCCTTCAGGAGCTGGAGGTTGCCATTTCCCCTGGACTCAGTTTGATCCTCTCCATGCACCCCACTACTCGCCCAAGGTGTCTGTGTGAACTTGTTGAGGAGGAGGTATGAAAGATAACCCTGGGTTGAGGGTGACCTGACCCTTCCACTAAAGTACTTCCTACTTGATACAAAGGAGGAAAGGAATCAGTGTATCCAAGAGGTGGCAGTGCTGGGCTGGGAACATACAGATTTCAGGTACCACTGGATTTTTCTCATGTGAAGTCTGGCCATGGATAACATAGGGATGGTGGCTGCCGTAAAGCCCAAAGTCCTCAGCATTTACCTTGCACAGCAATGGGTTATGGAGGAGATGCCTTGGAAGTAGATAGACAGAGTAAGAACTGTCTCCTGGGGAAGGAAAGTATGCATATTCTATGTCTCCTGTCTGCATCTCAGAAACACCAGGTCCTGCTTGGGAAACGTGTGATGTTTTTGTAGTTTACAGTAAAACTCAGACCTGTCAGAAGATGAAGGGTGAATTGAAGATGCTTAAGAGGAATTTCTGGGAAGACAGCCTGGATTAGAAGGTCATCCGGGTAAGAAAAATTCTGAATTCCTCAAGTTCAACAGAAAGCCACTACAGGAGTGAGGCACTTTGAAAACTCCTGGGGCTGTGGAAGGACCAAAAGGCATACAAAATTGAAATAAACTGAAAATGCAAGCAGCCAGAAAAAAAGCCTGAGGAATTTCCTGCAAGGAGGACAAATGGGAAGGTGCAAGAAGGCATCCGTCAAATCTAATGACACTGAAAAAATCTGTGGGAGGGTGAAAGGTATAGTCTAAAGAGGGCATTTTGAAAGATGGAACCTTCAGCAAGTGTTCAGATTAGACAGGTCTAGGATGGTTCTTCCACTGCCCTTCTTTTCTTGGGACTAGAAAAATTCAGGAGTAAAACCCTTTTCCCTTGAATTCTTTTGGAGCTTGCTCGATGTTACCTTGATTCAAGGGGTCTTAAATAATGGGAGTCAGAATGGATATTTAGTTTTGAGGGGGTAGTGGTATGCCTCTCAGAGGGGGAATTTTTTCCCACACATGGCATAGCAGTCTCTGATGATAGAAAGAATCCACTTGTCTGTGGTAATAGCTTCTCTCCTGACCAGACCGAGCAACAGCCTTTGAGAAAGGGGGGGGGGTAATGGGGCTGAGGACAGAAGGAGGGGTGCTGCAGAGGTAGTCACAGTTTTTTGCCTCCAAAGGGTGGAATCCCAGCTGGGGTTTTTCACAGTACCTTTTTCTAGGGGGTTTTCTTTGTTTCTGAACTCTCCTAAGAGTAGTTTTAATGAAGGAGATAGCTTTAGATGGGTAGTTCCTATTGTATCTACGAACTGAGGAGACTAGGATCAGTCAGATTGGCCATCTGAGAGCCAAACAGTAAGTCTGTCTATGGCGAATCTAGAAATTTAGATTTGAAATCCTCTTGTACAGGCTCACTTTGAAGCCATGCATGTCTCTGGATAACAGCTCCGAAGAAGCATCCACAGCACTGTAACTACACTTAATATTGTGTCTGGCAATCTGAGTGGCCTCAGAAAGTAAGTTCAGCATTAATACTTAGACTCTGCTGTACGAGGATCTAATATAACTAAGGAGTTAAGGATAATGATAAAATACTTTTGAGTGCTGTAATTAACTGAGGTAAAGGCAAGGGTAACAGAGGTGTGAACCTTCTTTCCCCATCTATCCACAGCTATGTTGTCTTTGACAGTATGTAGGGCTTCAGCATTTGGCAGAAGCTTAGAGAGCTTATCAGAAGAAATTAAAACTGCAGAATGGTCTGCCACTGGTTTTTATATAGATGTTTAAGGTCATCAGGGACCTTGTAAAACCTGTCTGGTCTCTTAGGAGCTAGCGGCTGAGAATCAGGTGCAGAAGAGCAGGCCTGAAAGGCATCCCGGAAAGCCTCAAGGATGAGAAGCAGGGTGAAGTGGGAAAGAGGCAGGAGTACCCCATCTCCAAGACAGTGTAATACCTATTCTAAACATCACAGATCTGTGTGGAATGCCATTCAAAATGTTTCAGCATGATCTGTATAGTCTGCCTCAAGGAAGCTTCCTCAATAGGGGAATCGGGTGAAAGGAAGTTTCTTTCCTCAGAAGAGATTTGCTCTGAGGAATGCAGCTGACAGGAATGGTCAGAGTCATAGTCCAGCTCCTCATCAGAAAAAGAGGAAACCAGGTTATGTTTTAGAGGAGTAGCCTGAGGCTACAGAGAACCAAAGGAGAGAGTTTTCAAAGGCATAATAGTTTTGAACAACCCTTGTGAGAAGTTCATCCATGCCTCCTCCCTAGATGCTGGGGGAGAAGCCATGTGCTTAGACTTTTTTTCTTTTTAGGCATAATGTCCACCTGGATGAGATGTGGAGGTTCAGAACCATGTATGACCTCTATTACAGAGCCTGAGATCGCTTCCCCAAGTAAAATTTGAGGGACACAGTGCAGCCCTTCAGAAATGATGACACATGGTTCTTCAGATGTACTGGCAGTCTGTAAGGAGACATACCAGCCTCTGGTAACACTCAACTGAGAAGCAGCCTGACTTACTATGGGTTCTATAACCTCAGTGGTTAGGATGGAGTGAGAAACATTGGACTGTGGATCCACTTGAGGTCTCAAGTTTTTTCTTCGGCTGAACAGCAACATTGGAGGATGCAAAGTCAGCTATCTTGGACTGGGCCAACTGTTTAAGATGCTGGGTATCAAGAAAGGTGCTGACAGTAGAAAGCCTACACCTACAGGTTTTTGGAACAAATGATTGGCAGATAGATCAAGATTTGTGATGGGCATCTGGGCCTAGGCAAAAAAAGACATTTGGTATGCAAGTTCTTGTACAGAATCTGCCTACCGCACTCACAACTTACCCCTCCTAGCTGATAAAAAGGAAGGTTTCCCAATGAGGGACTTTTCTGGATAAACAATCAAAGCAAAGGCACCAATGACCAAACAGTGAACAGTCCCAACAGATGCATGATCTGCATTCGGGCTGGTGACAAGATAGTCTGAAGATCCATGCTCATACGCCTGTCTTTATACCACAGCACATATGACCTGAGGTCATGTATATGACCTAGGGTAGGTAAAGCTCTGGAACCCCAGACAGATGTCAGCAGCGACAACCATATGTGAAAAATACTGTAACAGTGACTTCAGTAAAGACATCTAGCAAATAGTCTAACAGCCCAAACTATGTGAGAAGATAGAAGCGTATGAGGAAAAAATGGCAAAAAAGAAATCGCAGGGAGCAATAGTATCCCAATACAGGTGTGGGAAAGGAGAAAGATACAAGTGATAATTAGATGGGTGAAGACCTTCAATGAAATACAAAAAGTCCCCCCCCCCCAAAAAACTCCTGCTAAGAAGTAATATTACTGGTGACATAAAGAGGGGAAAGACCCAACCAGACCTGAAACTTAAAGAACCATATCGATTTTCAACAAAGATTTCAAGCGTTTTATGCAGATACAGGTAAATAGATTAGGAGAATTGTTAACACAAATGTTGAATGAGGATATGATATGGATTCTGGGGGAAAGAACAACATGCATTCTCATCAAGACTTTATTAATGATACAAGATGCCAAAGAAAATACTAGGCATTCAAAAGAGTAAAATGGAGATATATGTTTGAACAGAAATAAGATGGGGACTGCCAGTAGTGAGGGTGGGGCTATTAAAGAGATCATATTTAAAACCATAAAATATGTTTTTTATGGTTTTAAATATGAAAGTATGTATTCTGTTTTTCTTTTTGTTTTTCTTAAAGTTTTTTCTTATGTCCGTCTTAATTTTATAAGGTATAAATATGATTTTTAATGTGTCAGTTACTGTAGGGGTGAAATAACTTCAGCGATTAGGATTTTGAGTTCAAGCTGGAGTGAATTCATCATAACTGATTTTTTAATTGATTGCATTCTTGCTGGGGTAATGGAGTTAATAGTTGTTTAATTGAAATGTATAAAAATTACTGCATTTTGGGAACAAGTTATCTGAAGAAGTCTAGATATTAATCTAGACGAAAGTGCTAACACAATAAATTCTGCTGAGAAAATTACATTACAGATGTATTGCCAGAGACAGGAACAGAAAAAAGTGAGATAATCCAGGATGAAGGGGATGCAAAAAATGAAAGAATCCAAAAGTGGAAGTATGCAGGGAAAGAGTGATTTCAATAAGAGGCTTAAATAAAGATGCTCGGCAGAGAAATATATTGTGGAGATGGTATACCAGATAGGATAAGGTAAGGTACTGGAAACAGATCCTAACAGGGGTGATTTGAACAAATAGGGCAACTTAATGAAGGGTTCCAGCTAGAAGAAAGGAAGGAGTGAGTTTCAAGAAGTCAAGAGAAAATGGATTAAGACGGAGAAAAAATGGGAATGGAAGGCTAACTACCAGAGAGTTAAGTGGGATAATCGGAGGTTTATGATTACCTGATTTGAAGGGATAGTTTAGAGCTATGTCATTAAGGCTCACATATATAACACCAGCTATAACTCAGAGTGAAAGGGGATGATGAAACGGAGTAAGAGTTCAAGAAATAAGGAGAGCAGGGTTTTGGATGCAAGTCCTTAAGGAGAATAACCACCATATATATTGCACGGGAACTACATGATGACAGGAATGAAGAAAGGAGATTTTACCAGTACAAATGACTAAGTAAACATACAGAAAATAGGAAGAAGGGAGTTGAAATTTACTGGAAAAATTAGAGAAGGGACTAAGTTATTGGGGAAAAAAAACAGTGAGGGAACATTAACGGAGTGGAATGAGGCCAAGCAGAAGTTTGTACTGTAGGTTACAGAATGCCTTTCATACCAGGGACTGACAAGAGAGTATATGCAATGAGTTTGGGATAGGGAAGAGGTGAGTGAAGTTTTTAGAGAAGGGAAGAACATAAGCAGCTGTTCAAAACGGGAGAGTTTGCAAGGCATATAAAATACTGCATTATGACTATACAACTCAGTAATTGTTAGAAAAGATTGGAAAGACATCTGTACAACTCCCAAGTATGCAACAAAGTCCAAAAGGTTTAGGATTTTTGCTTGGAACTGTTAGCATATTTTATACCCCCAACCATACTTTAGAGAATTTTTTCTGAGGTAAGTAGCAAATGGTGGAGATATGATGGGAAAGACGAGTGTAATTAAGAAAATGTGTTCTGGAAATATAATGAACTGGCAGATTTTTAAAAATTCAAAAGCACTAAACAGGCAGGCAGAAACATTTAATGAAAAATGTAGAAAGAATAATTGTATAAAATCTTACCATAACCATAGATGTCCTTCTCTTCCATGTTGCAGTATTCTGACATGTGGGATCCACTGCCTCAGGCAACTCAAATATCCGGCTCATATACAAAAGCTTAGCCTGGCTGCTGTAAGGTGTGTGGGAAGTCACATGCAAGGAT
The DNA here is from genome assembly GCF_019279795.1 of Protopterus annectens. Taxonomy (NCBI): domain Eukaryota; kingdom Metazoa; phylum Chordata; order Ceratodontiformes; family Protopteridae; genus Protopterus; species Protopterus annectens. The sequence goes on along the minus strand of NC_056741.1, from coordinate 1,118,705,751 downwards.
CATAAACTGTGGGACATAAATGTGACGTCAGCACGCACAGACCTCAGAACTGAATGCCCAGTCGGACAATAGTCTAAGGTCAGCTGAAAATATACCATCCAGATACGGGAAAAAGTTCTATTGGAGGTAGGAGGGAGAGATAGGAATACTGCAACATGGAAACAAAGGACATCTATGGTTATGGTAAGATTTTACACAACTATTCTATGCTCTTCTATTCTCATGTTGCAGTATTCTCACATGTGGGAGAGTACCAAAGCTGAACCTGTGATCTGGGTGGAGGAAAAAGTTGCAGTCTCCAAGAATCAATGGAGGATGGCTTTGGCAAATCCTGCCCTAGCTATAGAGATGCAATCCAATTTACAATGTTTAGTGAAATTATGGACCGAGGACCATGTTGCTGCCTCTAGGATGGTGGCTGTATCTAGACCTTTAAGGAACGCCCCCTGAGGAGGCCACTGCTCTGGTAGAGTGGACTCTCCGTGAGTGTGGTAATCGGCTTCCATGAAAGGAGCAGCAGAAGGAAATAGTTTTAGATATCCAAGAAGATATAGTCTACTTGGATACCACTTTCCCCAGGGCCCTGGGATGAAAGGACACAAAGAGCTGGTTGGACTTTCTGATGTCCTTAGTCTTATCCAGACAGAACCTAAGTTGTCTGTGAACATCGAGGGAATGGAGCACTCTCTCACTGTCATTCTGTGATGAAGTAAAGAATGTAGGTAAACGGATAGATTGGTTAAGGGAAAGTTCATTGACCACTTTAGACATGAAGGAGGGGTTAGTGTGCAGAGATACCCTATCCTTATGGAAAATGAGGTAAGTAGGGATAGCCATAAGAGCTTGTAATTCTGAGACTTCTGGCTGAAGTCAGGGCTACTAGCAGAACAGTTTTCCAGGTACACATTTTAATGCTGCTGGTTTAAAGGGGTTAGTAGTAAGTTTCTCCAGAATGAAATTCAAGTCCCAAGGAGGAGGTATGGGTTTCCTCAGTGGTTTGATGTGAAGGACCTCCTTGAGAAAGAGCTTCACCTCTAATCTGGAATAACAAGGGTGGATCAAGATGTAAACAGGCTGAGATGGCAGAGAAGTGGACTTTCAATGAAGAAAATGAAAGTTAAGACAACCTTTTTCATTTGGATAAACAGGATCTCCTAGTAGTAGGTTTACTGGCCTCCTGCAGGACAGATAGCATGTCCTCTGAGTAAAGGTGTCAAAGGGATCAGACATTTATTACCCATGGGGTAAGAGTGTTTGCAGATGTGAATGGATGACAGATCCTTTGTGTTGTGTGATGAGGTCCACCTTGTGAGGCCATTTGTAGTGACTGCTCTTGGCTAGTGACAATATAAGGGGGGACCAGTGCTGCCTTGGCCAATAGGGGGTCACCAACAAGATTTTTGGCTTGTTCTGCTAAATTTTTAGCAGGACCTTCTGTATTAGGGGGAAGGGGGGAAGCATACATGAACATCCCCCCTTCCATGAAATTGAGAAAGCATCCACTCTACAAGCTTGTGAAGAGGGGTACCTTGAGCAGAATAGCTGTAGTTGTCTGTTCTGAGGGGAGGCAAACAGATCTATCTGTGGAGTGCCCCACTGGTGGACTATGTCCAGGAAGACATTTCTTTGTAACATCCATTTGTGATATTGAGACAATGATCTGCTGGATGGCATCTGCCTGCTCATTGGTCTGTGATGGGATGTACACTGGCTGTAGGGTTACAATGGAGTGAGTAGCCAATGCCTATGCTTGTATGGCCAGTCTGTGGCTAAGAAAGATCTGGTCCCCCCTGCCTGTTGATATACCACAGGACTGTGGTGCTGTCTGCAAAGATTTTGAGGGGGGATGGATGTATGAAGGGGAGGAATGCCTTCAGGTCTAGGAGAAGAACAGTCATTTCCCTGATATTTGTGTGTTTTGTTCTGGAGGCAGGGCTCCCACTGACCCTGCACCTTGAGTCCATTCATAGTGGCCCCCCATCCCATATCTGATGCATCTGTGTACATCTGTTGAACTGCTGGGAGACACTAATGGGAGTCCTGGCTTCAGGTGGAATTGCCGAATCCACCACCTTATCTTCTTAAGGGAGAGAAGGAAGGGCACCTGAAAGTCGAGGGGGTGTGAGTGCTGGGACCAAACTTTCTTCAAGTATCACTGGAACTTCCTCATGTGTAGCCTGGCAAGGGGCAACATGGGAAGAGTGGTTGCCATGAGATCCAGAAGGTGAAGAAATTCCCTGGCTGAAATGGAGCTCACTAGGAGTAGATCCTAAAATTAGCTGGTCAGAAAACTGACCTTTTCTGGTGGGAGGAAGGCCTTCATCAGATCTGTCCTTATTCTGCAACCCAAGAAAAATTGGTCCTGGGATGGAGTAAGGGAGGACTTGAGTAGGCTGACAGTGAACCCCAGGCTTCCTAGGAGTGAAATTGTGAATGTGCGTTGTCCTTGCAAAGTACTTGCTTCCTCTGCCTGAATGAGAAGGTCGTGCAAGTATGGGAAGATCTGTAAGCCTTTTGTTCTGCAGAAGGCTACTACTGGGGCTAGACACTTTGTAAATACCCTTGGGTGCTGTGGATAAACCAAAGAGCAAAGCAGTAAACTGACAGTGCAAGGATGGCACAGCAAAACACAGGAATTTGCAAAGGAGTGAGTGGACAGGGATGTGAAGATATGCCTCCTTCAGGTCTAAAGTGGCCATGAAGGCACTAGGTGTTGAGTGGAAGAAAGGTTTGTAGGGACAGCATGCAGAAACTATGTACCTGGAGAAAGGGATTTAAGAGAGACAGGTCCAGGATGGCCCCCCATGGGTCATCCTTTTTGGAACTAGGAAGAGCCTGAAATAGAAGCCTTGACCTTCTTGTCTGGGGGAACCATCTCTATTGTACCTTGCTGGAGTGAATCCTGAATGACCTGAGGTATGAGATGGATTTGTTTTTTTGGAGGAGAGGGATACCTTTTGGAGAAGGCTTTTCCTGCCAAGTCATGAAATACCCTCTTTCCACAACTGAAATTACCCAGTTGTCTGAGGTGATTTGATGCCACAGGGAAGACAGTGAAAGAGGCAGGCAGAAAGGAGAAGATGAGAAAGGGTGTCTAGCCAGTCTCACATTGATAGGTCCATCAGGAAAGGATTGCCTTGGAGTAGTATGAGAGGAGCCAGTCCTGGAGGAAGGAGGCTTTCCTGGTACGTTTTCTTGGTTTTGAGGAAGGTGTCCCAGAGGCCTTTCTGACAAAACTTGGCTTTGCTGGACAGTTCCTATGAAACTTAGGGACTGGGGAGACAAACAGATGCTTGACATCGTGCAGCTCTTTGTTTTTCTCTTGCAGATCTTTAAAAAGGTCTGCTGACTGCTTTCTAAAAAGGAACTTGTTGTCAAGATGGGCATCCATGATTTTGTTTTTAAAATTATTTGGCAGGAGCTGTAGCCTGAGCCAGAAATTCCTATGCAGAAGTGAGGCTCATGCAGCACCGTAGCTGCATTTAATGGAATTCCTAGCTACTTGGACAACCAAAGAGAGCTTAGAGGCAACCCGAGTTTTGTTTGGAGAATGTGGAATTGAGGAGAGCAGTGTTGAGGCTTGGTAGACTAGGTCTAGAGCATAATCAACCGTATGGGTTTGGTAAATGATGGCTCTAAAGGCCAGGGTTGAAGAGATGTAAATCTTCTTTGCTAATCTGTCCATCACTTTACTGTCTTTATCTGACGGCAGTAGGGAATTAGGAGGAAGTTGCCTGGATTGTTCGTCTGCTGAGACGGCAATCTCAGCAGGGTCTGCCATAGGAGGTTTAATGAGGAATTTAACGTCTTCAGCAACTTTGTAGAACTTGTCGGGTCTCTTTGGGGTGGGTGGCTGAGATTTAGGTGTCTTAGAAGTAGAGGCAAAGGCACCCGAGTATGCTGGTATTACAGGAGGGATAGCAGAGGGTGAGGGAGATTCCATCTGCAGAAGCTCATAATATCTCTTCTGCACCTCTGTCATTTGGGTGGAATCCCATTTTAAATACTCCCTCATTTTGGAGACAATCTGCCCAAAGGTTATGTTCTCAGGTGGATAGTCCCCTTCCAAAAAATCCTCATCAGGAGAGCAGTATTCCAAGGGGGAAGCTAGCTGAGAGGCATAGGAAAGGGACTCACCAGAGGAGGAAGAATCTTCCTCTTCTGCATGAGGCAGTGGCATAGCTCCAGCAGGAGGCAGCCTAGGACTCAAGGCTGGAAGGGCAGTAGATTGAGAAGGACCTAAGGACCAAAAAGGCCTGAAATAAGGACTGGGAGAATGCCGATCAGTCAGGCACATCTTCTGTTGGGGAAGACATGTGCTTTGTCTTTTCCTTCCTTTTTAGAGAAGGATTCTTGAGTCCTGGCTGAGCTGGAGTAGGCCTAGTATCCGACGTCAGGCCAGGAGTAGAAGTGCCTTCCTCAGAGGTGGACAGTAGTACTGGCCGTTTGGGCGAACCTGGTCCCCCCCCGACACTAGAGACAGACATCGCAGGTACCTCCGCGGATGTGCAGGCTGGACAAACAAGGGGGCTTCTGAACTGGTACCCGCCAAAGTCAATGGACCTAATGGACGTTCCAAAGCCCCTAGACCGGAAGCTGGCAGGGCGTCCGTACTTGTAGGTGCAGCCTCAGTCCTAACTACCTTGGCCTTCTTTTTTGGTGGTTTGGACGAGGCGGACTGTTCAGGGTCCATACTGAGTGCCAGGTGCTTCAGACACTTGATTTTGACGAAGATGGAACACACTTTGGAGTTGTGGGACCGGCCTAAGCAAAACAAGCAGAGGTCGTTTCTGTCTGTGTGGAACCTGATGACCACACTTTCATCTTCCCTTCCTGGATGGCATGGACAGAATCAGCTAAATAAAAGCTATACAGCAACCCAAGCTTTAGCCAAAACCACTAAAAGATTCCCCAACGGAGTACTCATCTTTGCTGGAGTCAGTAGGGCGGAGCTGGACTAGCAAGCTGATGTTCAACTGCAGAAAAGAAGTTCTGTGTGTGCAGACGTCACATTTATGATCCATGGTTTATGGTCCCTGCTTGTGATGTCCTACGCACCTTACAGCAGCCAGGCTATGCTTCTGTACATCAGCCGGATGTTCAGGTTGCTTGAGGTGGAGGATCCCACATGTGAGAATACTGCAACATGAGAATAGGAGGACATCTTTCGTTTATTATTACAAACACTTTTTCAAAACTAAAGCAACACTACCTCACAATTTAAATATAAAACACATAATATAACCTATCAAGCAACAGGAACAATGAACATAATAAATATAATACAAAACTCAAAATGTGGAAAATCACAAAGTAACAATACAAATAATAAAACATACATAAAAAATAAAACTAATACTTCTCACACATTCTAATAAATATTTCTTTCCAAAAGGCATTTAATGGCTTGACAAGTCATATGATGACAAACCATATCATGCTTATCCAATATATTTATAAAGCAATGCTTGCACAAATAATTTGATACATACCAGGAAAGCTATTAATGTATGTTTCTAGACTTAAGAGGTAACTGCTGGAGATGTGGCAGAGGTGAGAGAGGGCCATTGTTAAATAAACTTTGATAATGCAGCAGTTTGAATAAATATAAAACAGAACAAAGGATCCTTTTGTATCAGCTATGGCACCAGACTGTTCACCTACTGCCTTCACTTTTCTTGAAAAGCTATTCTGAATTCGTAGGGTTGGTCTAAAAACAACTTTTTTTTTTGTGTTACTTATGACAGTAAAAAAGGCAATCCCAAAAAGAAAATTGTAAATCAAAGGACAGCATACATTATGCTATAGTGTTACCATTAAGAATGACATTTTTTGAACCAAACAAAAACTGATGACAAGAAAACAGACAGTTTTCTAAACAAACGGAGCCCACAGTTCCCTTATGTGCGACAGGAAGGCAATTAGTGTTAAGCAACAGATGGCCAGTACTTCGAAAGACACCAGCCAAAGCAGACAAAGGCATGTAAGAAGCCTGCACTGAGACAGTGATGACATCAAGCTGTGTTCCCTAAAGGTGGAGACTCTACCCTAGATAAACTTAATCAGGACTAAAACAGCTCTATGAAGTACACAGCTTGAACCATGGACCCTGCCAGGAAGGTTCAGCGGATTCTTGCCAATCTTAGTAACTAAGCTCTGCTTGACCCAGTGGGGGTTTGAGGTGAAAAGAAGCCCTCCATCCAAAATGTTACCAGGATCAGACCCATGTGTAGATATTAATCAGCCAAAAAGACAGGTTGAAAAGTACCTACAAACTAGGACAGCATCCAAGATAGAGATGCATTTTTCCTGGGGCCTTTATCATTCCTCCAAACTGAGGGACGTCCAGCAAACTGAACCAATGCTAGTTGAGGACAAAGATGCAACATTTGTAGACTGAAAAGCACTCAAAGATTCACCTGCAGTAGACTGGAAGTTGTCTCGTGGAGAGACTCACCTGCAGGACAATATGATCTCTATCTGACCTCCACTTCTATAACCTTTTGCTAATGTCTAAACATAGATAAAGGAATGTGTGAAGATCCTCCTGTCAAATCTCTGCACGGAGAACTTTTAACTGCCAGCTGACTTCAAGTACATAGGTGCCACAAAAAACTCTCCATTCCTATGTCTGTTAATGGCTAGTGTAACCCAAGAGACATAGTATTGCTCGTTTTCTGCTGTTCCAGGATGGTTATGACAGCTTCAAAAGCACTTAAGCTTCAGTGATCTGGGAAATGGATATGGACGAATTTCCACAATGAATGTCTGCATCAAAATATAAATCATTTAAACAGCAGAAAAGAACTGGTGGCCTCAAGGACTACATGTACAGTCATAGTACAATGTGAGAAAGGCTCCCTACAAGAAGTCTGGAGCAGCAGAAAATAAGCATTGAAAATGTATGGTTACTAAAGGAAATAAAAAGAAAAAATATTGATGGGCTTTGCCAATACACTCCTAGAATCTTAAATAATTCTAAGGTTGCTGTGCTTCTGAGTACATGGAAAAGTAAAAAAAAAAAATGAGCACTATATTTTTGAAACTTGACATTCGGTAAAAAAAAGTCACAGTTCTGAGCTGCACAAAGATAGTGACTGAAAGAACAGGAAGCCATGTGATAATCACAGCACGGATCAGTATACAGTGCATGCGTGGAAAAAATGCCAAACTGGCGAAGACAACCACAGATTAGGATTCACAACATTAGATTAACCCCCAAGATTTAACCATTTATGACACAACACACCTTTTAAATTATTGCCTTAGGAAAACAAAGAAAGCAGATGAGGTTAGAGGCTTTGTTCCTTTTTTGTCTCTTCTGAAACTGCCTACTTGACTATACAAGTTGCAATTAAATGTAGTGGCTCCACCTTTTTATTCTGGATTTAATCAAAAGTCATACTCAATGCAACATCCAGAATGAGCCATTAACACTTCCCAAAACTGTTTCTAACATCTTGCAACACCACTTCATGATACAGCCTTAGGATTATTATCTACTACATCTATATAGGCAATCCAGTTTAGCTGACCTTCTGCCAAACTCATGGATTTTTAAAGGTCTGCCACTGTGTTTAGAGGAAATCTGCATTTCAGTGATTTGGTTTTGAAAGGGCTAAACTTTAAGCAGTTCATTAAAAAAAACCCTTAAGCAGTTCATGGGGATCCATCACAAATACATACTTGATGCATCCTCACAATCATCATGGATCAAAGTAGAGAAAAGATTGGTATCAGTGTAGCTCATCATCATACATGATAGCATGAACATTTTTTCCAAAACCATGCCAATGTAATTTTCTGGAATAACCTAACCTAACTAGCTTGGATAAAGACAGGCCCTTTAAATGACTTTTGGTTGACTTATTTTGATCCTGAACAACTTCACATGGATTTACTACTGCTGTGACAATTCATCAAATTGATCTATACTATAATAGGCAGTTAATTCTTTATTCCAGCATGCATTAACATTCTCAATAGCAATAAGCTTAAAACTAGTCATGTAAAAGATACGACTTTGACATGACTTTTTCCTTTCACATAATAAGGCAACATTAATCTTAATCCCCCTAACTGCTAAATTCAGGTGGATTATGTCATGAGGCCTAAAAGTTTTTCTTAATGTTTACTCATTCAAAAAGGTAAAACTCTTGCAAAAGAAATGTATGCAAAAGAGCCCTTGAATTTGTTATCCAACTGATGGGTTAGTGAAACCCGTACAATAAATGAATGTGTGTTCAAGGAAAATACATTTAAATCTGTACATGAAACTTTCTAAACTAAGACTGAATATTTTTAACATGGATATCAGAGAAGAGATTATTAGTAGAATTTAACCAAGTTAAGCGTTCAAACTGCGAAGTTCTATTAATGATTATTAATTTCAACAGTAGTAGAATACTATGGTCTGAAAGAATGAAATAATCTTAAAGTCTTTAATATTACACCCAAAGTTTGATTGTAGAAGAGTAATATCATCCCCCAAAATTTTGGGGGAAACTCATTTTCGGAGACAAAATATGCCAAACCAATGTAATTTTACTAATGCAGTTCTACTGTGGAAGAAAGGAAGCAACAATTTGTAGGAAAAACACAATATGGATATACTTTTTCTAAACTTACTCCCTCCAGTACAGCTCTTTGGAGTGTGTACCTTTAACTTCCAGTGGGTGTGACTTGGGCTTTAAAAAAAAATGAAGTTAACACCTTACAGAACTATCACATACTGATTGACAGAGGTCAAATATGAATACAATTGCATTTTCCATCATGTATGCTTCAAGATAAAATATTCTTATACCTTGTATGTAGCATGATTTTGGAATTATTAATGCAAATATGAACAAGCAATATTTGCCACCTAGAGGAGCAATAGGCGGTAACTGCAGAAACACCTGGATGTGCACTCGGCTGTAATGAGTTAAGTTAACCCCACCTATGAATGAAACACTTAAATGTTGCCAAATATGAACTAAAAGACTCCCTATGCTGTGGAACAAAATCCCGGTTTATGTGAGGCAGAGCACCTCGCTGGCCTTGTTCAAGAGGAATCTTGACCAATGGATGGGAGATCGCAGATACACCCCAGGGGTTACCTCAGTGTCACTGGTCGACAGAGGCACAGCAAAATAATGGGCATAGTTTCTCCAAACTAAAGGGGTGGCGTAAGCCACAAAACTATGGGCTAGGCTTATAAATGCCCTCGGGCAGATAGCCTAGTATGAACCTATGAACCTAAATTGTTCATGATAAGTGCCCTTCAGCTAATGAACAGATCCAGTCCAAAACATTACTTTTTTAATGCAAGGAATTTGATGATGTTGTATTTAACCTATTACATTCAATGATAACAGCATCATTTTTGATTTGTTAAAACTGATTTCATAACCAACAAACTCTAATATGATCATTAAAGACTAGAACAGCCCTTAAAGGATCCTATAGTTTAGAAATGCTAAGCAGTCATTTGCATAAACCATACATTTTATTAGAAAGAGAGTCAACTAAAATAGGACTTATCTGTGGTTTTTTTTTTGAATATTTTTTCATGCACTTTTATGGTTCTTTTAATCAAGTTTAATATGGTATAGTTATTGCTGTTCATTAAGGTTTGTCTTAATTGTAACGTGACAGGAAATTTTGATTGACGGGTATTTAAAATATATAAATAAGATATAGAGGATGCTCTATATTCTGATGAAGCCAACAGTTGCCAAAAGCACTTAACATTTTATTGTGTGTTCTGCAATAAATGTGTACACATTTCTCCTCGGTGGTGGTTTCTTCAGAGAATCCCCAAATAACTCACCCATCCTTCAGGAAAGTTGTCTCAAATAACTGGTGCCAAAATCATGAACTGAAACTAAATGCCAAAAAAATGCATTATTGCATCCTTTGGGAAGTCATCTACCCTAGGGAACTAACACACTGAGAATAAGCCCCTAAGAGTTGACCCAGCTGTTTAGGATTTGGGAATTTATGTGGACAGTGAACTAACTTTTAACACATGTATCTACTGTTGTAAGAAACTTCCTCTATTTGCACAGTTCATAAACAAAGGGATTGTGTCTACATCTAGAGAGCTCATTGTCCCCTTTTACTCTGCCCTCATTAGGCCAGTCACTGAATACAATATCCCCTTTTGCATGTACCTGTCCAGGCACATGCAACAACTGGAATACCCAGAGAGATACCTTATTAAAAGGATACAAGGCCTAAACAACATGTCCTACATGGACTTACTAAAAGCCATCACTATACTCAGTATCTTACAGAGTGCTAAGAGTTGACTTGGGTTTGGCATACAAAACATCCTCCGACCCATTACTGATGGATTTACTGCACATCAGGAAGACAAACAGCAACAGAAATAGTCAGTCTAAGGATCTAAACCTCTTCTGCAACATCAACAGAATGGTTTGCAGGGACAGGTACACCTCTCAACAGACAGCGCTGCTGAGGAAAAGACTCCCCATCCATATAAAACAAAGTTAATTTCTGTCCATATTCAAGCGCAACTTAGATCTATGGATGGAAAACAGAAAATTTATCCCAGGACTGTCCCCTGTACTATTATTGGACAGACACAGCTCCTAAATACTTTATCCCATCCACTGGTCACTTCAAATTATCTAGATTATGATCCCAGTTATTCTCATTAGGCGTAATACATAATTATCAACCATGGGGTGGGTAAGGCCAGTTTATAACCAAATCAGTTATTTTGAGCACAAAAATTGAAAATAGCTTTGATTAAAATGGTCCACAAGGACAGCTAGCCTAGTACTTGCCTATGAATCTATTTGCTCAACCAGAAATGATTGATTAAAACCACATTCTAGTTGAAAAATACTATCAAACATGTATAGACCACACATTTTCTGCTATATATATATATATATATATATATATATATATATATATATATATATGGGTCTACTTTTATTTATCAAAGATATGTTTCTTCGACAAACAAAAGTACGACCTGAATTATGCAAAAGTGCACTTCAATGAAAATGCACTTACGCGAATTACGGTTCACTGAACCATTAATAAAAATAAAATTGAACACTATCAAGGCAGGTTTGGGGGGGGCAAGCCCACTGTACCCCCCATGCCCCTGCTACTTTATATATAACAACTCCAAGATCGCACTACAGTGCGATGTCGGAGTTAGTATATATAAAGTGGCGGGGGTGTGGGGGCATGCCCCCATACATGGGGCAGTGCAGGGGGGCTTGCCTCCCCTACAAAACTGCCGTGATATTGTTCACTTTTATTTTTATTAATGGTTTGGTGAACCATAATTTGTGAAAGGGCACTTTCACTGAAGTGCACTTTTGAGTAATTCAGGTCGCACATTGGTTTGTCGAAGAAACGTAACTTCGACAAATAGAGGTAGACCCATATATGTATGTATGCACGCGTGTGTGTGTGTGTGTGTGTGTGTGTGTGTGTGAGTGTGTATATATACATACATATATATATATATATATATATATATATAAATATATATATATATGGGTATAACGTTGGAAGACGGAAATACCAGAAAGACCGACTTTTAAAACTCCTACACAAGAAAGCCAACAACCACAGAAATCCGCCGTCCCGGTACACAGACTTCCAACTCCAGGTAAGTGACAAAACAATATTAAACCCACATATGTGGGGGGTTTCACACACCCCCACACACACTCCCCTAACTAATAATACCAACCCCGAGGTCGCACTACCTCGGGAGTAAGGGACAAAGTTCAACATGGCAGTCAAGTGGCTACTTAACTGGAGTTGGAAGGCGATGTTGCGGGATGACAGTTTTCTATGGCTATTGACTTTCTCACCTCACAATTTTAAAAGTTATCCTCCTGGTATTTCAGTCTTCCAAAGTACACCCATATATATATATGTATATATATATATATATATATATTT